>NC_089813.1:1765953-1803453 GCF_029633855.1 Hoplias malabaricus | reverse complement strand
GTGTTCCTGAGCTCTGTCTCTGTCTCTCTCCTCCTCTGCTCCTCCTCTTCCCTCCATCTCTTCTCCTTCTCCCTCCATCTCTCCTCCTTCAGGTGCAGAGCGTGGACCTCCTCCACCAGAGACTCTCTCTCACACTCTGCACAGACACAGAAGCAGCATCAGCATCAGCTCAGCCAGCGTTTCTGCGGAAATAAAGGAGTGTGTTCTCCTTCTGCTGCCGTGACAGTCTCTCTTCTCCTGGGGGTGCTTTGAGGTGGATGTCAGGACATTGCTGTGAGGTTTGATGGCAGCCAAACAGTGTTAATTGTTTAATAACTCATCACTAAGGTATTGAGGGTCTTTATACCCATGTCTCTACATTTCTAATGACGTTAAACAAACTGTGCACGTGCAGTTTAAAAGCAGACCAAAAATATTCAGACAAGAGCAGCTCTGTGCTCAGAAACTGGCCACTGGTGAAGCTCTAAAAGGTGGAGAACATAACCGTGCCACATCAGACGAGCTACAGTCTCTCTACCGTCCACCAGCAGCACAGGAGTTTCTGACAGAGCAGCCATACTCACGTAGACTCTGCTGTGTCTCCCTGTGCAGCTCCAGCTCTCCCGTCAGCTCAGACACTCGCAGCTCTGAGGCCCTGAGCCCTGGAAAAGCAGTCAGAAGTATAGGTTGTGAACTCTATGACTGTTTTAAACCTGTCATTCCTGTTTTTTCCAGGATGCCGACCTATCTTCAGCTCCTCCTGTTCGTCCCGGAGCCTCCTCTGCTCCTCGTCTCCTCGGGTCCTCAGCTCCACCTCTTTCCTCTGCCGCTCCTTTCTTTCTTTCTCCGCTCTCTCTCTCTCACGCCGCAGCTGAGCCTTCAGCTCCTCTCTCTTCTCCTCTGCTTTTCTTAGATTCTCTCGGAGAGTGTCCACCGTCTCATTCACCTTTAGGAGAGAAATAAGTACTTGTACTGTCCCTTTAACTGTGATATATGTAAATGACCTCTATTCTGATTGGCTGCCCTTGCTCAGAAAGTAGCGCTAGTCGAAACACCGAGTGGACGGGCTCTCACCTCAGCGACGTGTATCCCGATGCGGCTCATATCCCGGCGCTGTTCGCAGGCCCACTGCGCCACATCGGTCGCAGTGAGGCGCCCCAGCTGTGCCGAGTCCTCCACGGCCACCAGGAGGTGCTGCAGGAAGGAGTTCAGACCCAGGGTCCGGCATAGAGACACGCAGGCCTCGGCCGTGTCCTTCAGACTCGACTGGACCCGGGCACACGCCTCACACGGCACCAGGGCCGAGTCCATCGTCTGGGCGCCCACACTGCGGCGGTCATTGTGGCCTGAAGGGGGCGCTGTGATTGGGGGAGAGGAGGATGGTGGTTTGGAGGCGCTGGGAGTGGATGTGTTTATTTCTGCAGGTGAAACGTTCTGGGACGCTGAGGAAGGAGGAGAACGCTGGCTGCCTACGTTAGTCAGCTTCTGAGAAGGAAAAAGAGCAGAATCAGATTGAGTTGTAGTGCCTTAATAAACCTGTTTATCCTCCATGGAGCGATACCAATTGCAGCTGTGGGGATTTGAAGCGGTGGAGCTGTGATGTTTTATCCGTGTATCAGACTCTGTAGGTAAAATTGACACATGTATAACCTCACCCCTGGTTTCTTGATGCTGCTGAGCTGGAGCAGGTTGTTCCAGTACCGTTTCACCACCGGACCAATAGACATTGAGAGTCCAGTTTGTCCAGAACTTGCAGCTCTCCGTCCCTCGATGAGCCGCTCTGTGTAGACATTAAAACTCTGTAGGAGCAGCATTAGTCTGTAACAGAGTAACATAGCATTAAAGTTGCTATAAGTGATTCGGTTCCTAATTTTGTTTTGAACAGGATCAAAGTAACTGTAAAACTAATAAAAACTTGTGATTTTAGCAAAAACGCCAGCAAAAACTGTTTTAAAAAAGAGCAGATGTCCTTTTTATCGTTGTGTTTCAGCTGCTTGACCACTGGAATTAACACAGTAGTGCAACCCCCTTGAGATTCAGTATGCATGACCTCTAGTGGCTAGACAGGTGAACTACAACAACACTGGTGAAACTGTTTAGTGCACCTTTAAAAGTAAAATGTCCACCAGACACCAAGACATTCATATACACTATATATTTGATGATTTGTAGAGGTCTCTTCCCATTCTTAGTGTCTGACTTTATTAACTGAATGCCATCAAATGCTCACAGCAATATTTTTCAGAGGTCTACCTGTCTATCACCAGCTCCAGCAGCACTACATGAGAGTGCTGATTAAACTCGGTATCTCCTTCCGTGTAGTCGTACTCCTGCAGCAGCTGAACCAGGTCCAAATTACACGAGAGTTTATCAGGGAACTTCCACGAACCCCGTTAAGTTACATTTATTCTGCAGCTTACGGGTTTTAAACGGTATTTGGGACCGTTTAAGATCTTTGTAGGCTGCACGTGAGTGTGTTTTTCCTTTATTTTGGGCCTATTTTTTGAAGCAGACATGCCGCCTGTTCAGATCAGCGCCACGGAGAACAACAAGGTAAAACAGTGCGGTTTAATTAACTGTTATTTTCTATATACAGTGTTTTTCATTATTTTTTTCATTTAGTGTTCTTATTTTTTAATTAAAAATATGGATATGTACCTGTTTATATATATACACCCATCTGTAAATTGATTTAATGGTTAAACACATTCTATAAGTCTCTATCACCATTGTTTTTTTAAACTTTACTCTTTCAGTTGTAAACGACGTCATGTATTTGTTTTTAAAGTGTATTTATGCCCTGCCCACACCTTTCTGGTTAATCTCTGTTCGTCAGTTTTACAGATGTAGGTCTTATTTCCGAGATAAAAGTCCACTGATACCTTAAAAGTGCCTTAAATATTGTTAAATATGTCTTAAATATAACTCTACGCCTTTATTCAGTTTAAATCTATGAATGTGAAGTCAGTCCCCACATTTGTCATTTTACACAAATGTCAGGAATAAATAAATAAATAAGTGACACGTGTTCCACAGGGACCCAGGTCCAGCTGAGGGCAATGCCTCTTCTTCTGGTTCAGTCACGCAGACACAGCACTGCTTTTAAACCAGGTGTAAGGAGAGCAGCGCAGAACCCACTGGCCCCGGGGTCGTCACCCTGAGGTTGGCCCCAGAGGAGCTGTACATGGAGCGACGTCCACTGAAATGAAAACAACAGCGAGAGGACCCCGAACGTGATAGGCCACGTCCTCGCGCTGATGAATTGGGAAGAGGCACGCAGGCCTGCCCTGATGGCCACGGAGGCAGGGGACGATACCAGAGAGCCAGTGTCTTCTCGACCCACAGCACCACGCTCAGCCATGATGCCCCGACTGGAGCCAGGGCGCCCCCCGTCTTTCTTCGCAGAGGAGGTGCTCCCTCGGCCTCGTCGCTTCCTTCGTGGCCTTCTCTTGTTCGGATTTCCCGAATTGTTGATGACGTTCAGAGTTCCGATCGTACACTGGGAGAGCACTGGGGCATTAACCTCACTCCCTCCTGAAGCTGAAATGTTGATGTTCAGAGCGGAGGAGGGGGAGGATGGACCGATCTTCCTGCATCCTTTGTCGTGACCACAAGCGGCGCTTAGGGGCAGAGAGTGCCCATGAGAGTTAAAGCCCGATGTCATACTTTTTTAAATAGTGGACTGTGCTCTTACACAGGGCTGTATCGTTAATACCCTGAATTTTGAGCTGTGCTTTGGGGTTTAAACAGTGGACTGTGCTCTTACAGAGGGCTGTTTCGTTAGTACACTGGTTTGGATGTGTGTGGTTTAGGCTCTGAACAGCGGACTGCACTGTTACAGAGGGCTGGATCGTTAGTAGTGTGTTTTTCTCAGTTAAACCCTCCATTCTCGCTTCATGAACACGGGGCTGAGCGATCAGATCCTTGTTCTCGGGTGTCTGTAGGTGTCTGGAGCTGTGGAGGACAGTGAAGTGAGGAGTGTGGTTTTTCTTGTGGCGAGGGGAGCCACTGGGGTGCGTTTTGTGGATGAGCTGGTGGCAGTTGAAGTCCATTCCTAGCTGTGGATTTAGACACAATCTCTGCGTAGAGAGAGAGATTTCCACTCCTCGTGCCTCGTGCGGTAAAGTGTTGAATACGGTATAAATTTGAAGCTGTTCCACATTTTCCTGTTGGAACTCGGACTCGAACCAGAGACCCTTGTGCTGTGAGCGCAGCGCTCTAACCACTCTGCGCTCTAAACACTCGGCCACGAGGGAGCCACCTGGCAGCCATTTTTCCGCCATTTAATTTCATTATCTGTAACCACTTATCATATTCAGGGTCGCGGTGGGTCCAGAACCTACCTGGAATCATTGGGCGCAAGGCAGGAATACACCCTGGAGGGGGCGCAAGTCCTTCACAGGGCAATACAGACACTCACACATTCACTCACACCTACGGATACTTTTGAGTCACCAATTCAACATGTGTTTTTGGACTGTGGAAACCCACACGGACACAGGGAGAACACACCACACACTTCACAGACAGTCACCCGGAGCGGGAATCGAACCCACAACCTCCAGGCCCCTGGAGCTGTGTGACTATGACACTACCTGCTTAAAGTACCTAAAGTACCTGATTAATTGTTTTATAATTATTAAAAAAAGTGAGAGAGATAACGTCCCATAGGTGTGATAAAATTAAGCACCCTTCCAGTAGAGCGCTGTAAAAATGTTTTACACTAGGGGGAGCCCCAGGAGCAAAAAATAAAAAATTAAACTCCTTTAAATGAAAACGTATTTCCTAGATATCGCTCCAGACAACACACAAACATCTATAACTTCACTAACAAAGACAAAAGATAAACACTCTCCCACCTTCCTAACTGACACAAGGCAAGTTCATTTACAGAGTACTTTTTGTACACAGTGTCAACTCAAAGTGCTTTATTAAACAGTGCAAAAACACAGTAGAAAATACTCATTTTAAAATATAACCAAAACAGGATTTAAATCAAAACGGAGGAAAAAAAAGAGTGAAGACGTGATAAATCTGAAAAAAAAAAAATGTCAGTAGCATTTAAAACTTCCTGAGAACTGAGATAGCTACAGTTAATAAAACAGTAGTTTAAAAAATACAGTAAATTAGAATATAAAATACATAAGCAGAAAGTAAATGGTGTTTTAAACCGAGCTGTAGCTGCTCAAACAGGAATGTTTTCAGTCTTGATTTAAAAGAGCCAAAGTGAAAAAGAAAGTTAGGGCTCTTCTGATGTGCTCAGTGTGGTTCTGTTTCAGAGGTTTAGCTTTCACCTGAGACATCTTACTGATGTTCTTAAGATGGTAAAATACTGATCTAGTACCAGCTTTAACACAAGACTAAAACTGTGTCCATTAATACGCCTTGTTTATGTGCTCCTTCTTTAGATTTGAGGGTTCTGGAGCCCAGATACACAGCCAATGTGTCTCACTGCTGTTCACAAGTACAAACCGGATTCCAAAAAAGGTGGGACACTAAACAAATTGTGAATAAAAACTGAATGCAATGATGTGGAGACGGCAAATGTCAATATTTTATTCGTAATAGAACATAGACGAGTTTAATCTGAGTAAATGTAACATTTTAAAGGAAAAATATGTTGATTCAAAATTTCACAGTGTCAACAAATCCCAAAAAAGTTGGGACAAGTAGCAATAAGTGGCTGAAAAAAGGAAGTTGAGCATATAACGAACAGCTGGAAGACCAATTAACACTAATTAGGTCAATTGACAACATGATTGGGTATAAAAAGAGCTTCTCAGAGTGTCAGTGTCTCTCTGAAGCCAAGATGGTAAGAGCATCACCAATTCCACCATTGTTGAGCAGAAAGATAGTGCAGCGATACCAGAATGGTGTTACCCAGTGTAAAATAGCAAAGACTTTTAAGTTATCATCATCAACCGTGCATAACATCATCAAAAGATTCAGAGAATCTGGAACAATTGCTGTGCGTAAGGGTCAAGGCCGTAAAATTCAATATTGTCTTATTGAATGTTAATACGTTGAGTATAATGATGCAGTTACACAAACTATTCTAGTTATTATAGATTAATTAACATTTTTTTAGCTTGAGAAAGGAATTGATCTTCGTGATTTCGAAATACACATTAATTCATCAAATCAATTCATGTTAATATATATTCATCTGAGAATAACAGAAGATAAACATTAATAAAACGTTGCATAATGAATAACTGGATTCAGAAAAGCATGTGTGTCCAAGATAACTTTTTTTTGGGACAGCGATAAAATGAGAGAGAGAGAGAGGGAGGAAGAGAGTGAGAGACAACGAGGTGCTCTCGGTGACATGTGATTTCCCAAATGTCCACTTGGAGACACTGTTGGTCCATGCTGTTCTGGCTGGGATTAACTCTGGTCGAAGAGTTCAACATCTCATTCACAATGTCATTCCTGAAAGACATCTGCTGATATTGTGATAAGGTCAAGTCCGAAAGTCTCCTCACGTGGTGAGTTTTATAACTCAGTTCCCAGGGTTCTGTTTCGTTATCTTTTGGGTGTAATAGCGTTTCTTGTCATCATAAAGCTTTAAGGAAACCACTCAGTGTCATTATGGACCCTTTATAGTGCCCCCTTTCGCATGACTTGCGTTACTGCTTTTAATGTTTCTCTGGTGCACTCTTGTGGATGACTTGTGTAAGTGCAAGTTAATTAAAAGCAGTTGTCTTTCATATACTAAATTCACATGTAAATTGTAAGTTATATTTGTTGTACTGCTTCTATCCTTTGCTCATTCTTCCAAAAGTGGAAGTAACCAATTACTGATTATAAAATCTATATTGGCGGAGGTGAAATAAAATAAAACTGCAATAATTAAACATTAATTAGTATTAAATCTGACAAACAACGCAGTCGCCAAGCATCAGGAGCCACAGTGTCAGAATATACAGCCATGATCCATGTCGCTGAGCCCTCTCACATGGCAAATATGATGTCACAATTAATAGCCCTCCATTTACTGGAGGAGGTGGGTGGCACAGTGGCGCAGCAGGTAGTGTCACACAGCTCCAGGGACCTGGAGGTTGTGGGTTCGATTCCCGCTCCAGGTGACTGTCTGTGAGGAGTGTGGTGTGTTGTCCCTGTGTCCGTGTGGGTTTCCTCCGGGTGCTCCAGTTTCCTCCCACAGTCCAAAAACACACGTTGGTTAGGTGGATTGGTGACTCAAAAGTGTCCGAGTGTGTGAGTGAATGTGTGTGGTTGTCTGCTGCAGTCAAAGATGAACTCCAATTGTCTCAGCACCTGCAGTCAGAGACAGAAAGCAAGCTAAACATTGTTAAAGCAGAGTTGGGAGAAGGCATGCTCACAGCTATTTAGCAACCAACAGAGAATTACTGACATTCATAGGGAGCTGCAGAATCCAAAGTCACCTTTCCCAGCAACAACAGCCCCTACACTAGCTCCACCATTGGAGGCTAACAGAGTCTTCCCAAACACAGCTGAACATAGGTTCTCTCAGTTTAGCTGTGTGCCCTCAGCACATCACCAGACTCCCTCCTACAGGGACCTGGACAGGATCGTGCAGCACATAACGCGCTTTGAGCCAAAGCCGGATGGCTCAAATGAAATCTATTCGTACCTAAAAGATATAGATTTCTTTTTGCAAAGGTTCCCAGGAGCCGCGGTAGATGACAGAATCTACCTGATCAGAATGACAGCCAACAGGGAAGTCAGCAGTTTCATTGAACTGCAACCTAACTATGTCAGGAAACAATATGATGTGCTCTGTGACGCTTTGGAGAAGGAGTTCTCCAATCAGCTGTCATAGGCTGGACTGATGGCAGCACTGCAAGTTAAACAACAAAGGCAGGAGTCACCCCATCAGTACTATCACTGCCTTAGACAATCTTATTTCAGGCCCTGAAATGAACCAGGAATGGAAGAAGAGTTGAATTTCAAAACACTGTTTGTCTTAAATCTCCATCCCAACACTAATTATTATTTAGGGGTTCAGCATGTCCACACACCTCGGCCAGAAATACCACCAAGTTTTAGCCGTTATACTCAGCCTTCCACCATGGAGCTAGACGAAGCCCCTAGGGCTGACTCATGGTATCCAAAACCCGCTCCATCACACAGGCTTACAGAAAATCGTTCATTCATTATCTGTAACCACTTATCCAATTCAGGGTCACGGTGGGTCCAGAGCCTACCTGGAATCATTGGGCGCAAGGCAGGAATACACCCTGGAGGGGGCGCCAGTCCTTCACAAGGCAACACACACACACATTCACACCTACGGACACGTTTGAGTCGCCAATCCCACACGGACACGGGGAGAACACACCAACTGCTCACCGACAGTCACCCGGAGCGGGAATCGAACCCACAACCTCCAGGTCCCTGGAGCTGTGTGACTGCGACACTACCTGCTGCACCACCTACGCCTACATGCTCACTACAGTCCTCACTGGTCAGGTGAAACCCAGCATCACTCAAACCCCTGTGTTAATCTGTTAATGTCAGGGCACCCTCAGAATAAACTCCCAGCTTGTAGGCATGAGAATCCAGCACAAGGAAAATCTGTTGGACCATGGATGGCCCCAGAACTCTCACACACGCGACAAAACCCTTGACAACGGCCTCTGTCCTAACTCGACTAACGAGAACAGGGATGAGAACTGGCACCAGTGTGAAAGCTAAGATGATGCAAATGAGTCTGAAGTATCTGGAATTAGCACAGAAATTCCAGTAACCGCTGAACAGGTGTTTTCGCTCCTGTGTAAAGAGGAGCGTCAGACAGGTGACCACTTCTCAGACACCTCAGGTGAAACTGAGCATCTCCCAAGGACCCCTGCATCTCAGACTTGCACGCCCAACCAATTTAATAAGGGGGGGTGAAAATCAGACTCCTCTTAATGTCATGGTTGTTCAAGGTGATCCACCTGCATCATGGTTCCTGGGCCATTTAACAGAAAAGGGCTCGTAGATTAAACCTGACCACAGTCCTGGAAAAGAAGCTTGTACAAGAAGCTCTCTTGGACACTGCATCAGACATCACTCTGATGTCATCCACACTCTTTGATGACGTGTGGGCTGCAGCAGACCACACCCCACTGAGATTTCAGTTACAAAACTGTTCCCTCCAAATTGTGCCTTATTCATACACTGGTATCAAAATAAAGTCTGTGGTAAGAGTGCTCATAAGAATAGGGCCCATAAGTCTGGTTCACCCTGTATATGTGTCTCCTATTGAAAACATTCCTTTCCTTATTGGCAAGGACCTGCTCAACAGGCTTGAGCCACTGATTGACTTCAAGTGTTTGAAGATCTGGGCCTAGGTTCACAAACCCCTGCCCATCTCACACTCACATCACCTTGAAGCTCAGTCCTGTCACCTAAACACCAGGTCCACAGAGACTATCAACACCTTTCACACTCCAACAATGACAAAGGATGCCATGAGCCAGAGAATCTCAGCTCATGATGAACAAATGACTGTCCACACAATAACAGTCCCTTTTGCTAACACCCATTCAGATCCCAAATGGCCTCCAGAAAGAGATAAATTAAAAGACCTGACAAACAAGTGTAACCACAAAAACATCCCATGTGATTTTGATTCCATTCAAATCCCAAGCATTTGCAGTCAACCAACAAAGGCTGGAAAAGAGCAAAAAGGGGATGCAAAAATGGTTATGACCAAAATGTGTTCCGTAAAAGGCTGAAAAGAGGGGACAAGTTGCAACTCAATTTAACTGGCCCAAAAGTCCATGAAAAGTGAGAAACAAGCTCATAAGCTCCTCTCACATGAGTCAGACCCACACAGGGTCCTAAATCTTTCCCCCACCATTCATCGTTTTATCCAGCAATGTGAATAAAAATCAGCAAAGTGCTGCCTTCAAATGGGTTCCTCACAACCAAATGGAACCTCACCAAATCACCATGAGACTTATAGGGAACAACAACACCCGTGTTAAGTCATAAAAGAGCAGCAGACACCCAGAACCTTTAATGGTATTAATCATCAGCTTCCACAACTGAGTATATATATATATATATATATATATATATATATATATATATATATATAAACGAAACAAACAAACTTTCATCTGTACTTACGTTGCGCCCGCCTGATAAAGTAATCCATGGTATATCAATCTAGAAGTCAAAATTCTAATTTCTACTTTAACCATTCTAACTTGTGTATCGCCGTCCGTTGCTATGCACATCTAATTTATTAAGCCATGAAAAACTATTCAAAATGGGGGTGACACAGTCAGCACACAGTACTGCTTTTATATTTTCTGAAATTTTTTTTTCTTTGTTTCTTCAGTAATCTAATGTGACAATGCTCACATTCAATGCCGAACAGGCTTATGCCCACTAGTTATATTAAATCAGTGTTCTTAGTAGTCAGCTTAGCTATAGAGGAACACTCTGCTTATCCAATAATTATCACTAAGGCAAAGATTATTAAAAGCATTTGCATGGGTAACTACCCCTGAAATTTTTTTGTTAACAATAATATTTCCTAGTTAACAGACACTTTTAAAGTAAGGTGAACACTCATACCAGCATATGTGATAAAGTCTAATAAAGGATTACTCCCATATTAAATCAACCCTGAGTGTATGAATGAATGATTTCACTGACCTTGCTGTTCACATTCATCTCTGCATTATCAGCTCACTGCTTCTAGAGAGAAAGCATGATCTGAAAGGGGGGATCTGTAGTGTGATATGATGAATGTGTATTAATTTCTAATAAGAAATTTGACTTTCTAAGATTTGTCTGTGTGGGTTTCCTCCGGGTGACTGTCTGTGACAAGTGTGGTGTGTTCTCTCTGTGTCTGCGTGGGTTTCCTCCGGGTGACTGTCTGTGAGGAGTGTGGTGTGTTCTCTCTGCGTCTGTGTGGGTTTCCTCCGGATGATTGTCTGTGAAGAGTGTGGTGTGTTCTCTCTGTGTGAGTGGGTTTCCTCCGGGTGACTGTCTGTGAGGAGTGTGGTGTGTTCTCTCTGCCTCTGTGTGAGTTTCTTCCGGGTGATTGTCTGTGAAGAGTGTGGTGTGTTCTCCCTGTGTCTGTGTGAGTTTCCTCTGGGTGATTGTCTGTGAAGAGTGTGGTGTGTTCTCTCTGCGTCTGTGTGAGTTTCCTCCGGGTGATTGTCTGTGAAGAGTGTGGTGTGTTCTCTCTGTGTGAGTGGGTTTCCTCCGGGTGACTGTCTGTGAAGAGTGTGGTGTGTTCTCTCTGTGTCTGAGTGGGTTTCCTCCAGGTGACTGTCTGTGAAGAGTGTGGTGTGTTCTCTCTGCGTCTGTGTGGGCTTCCTCCGGGTGATTGTCTGTGTAGAGTGTGGTGTGTTCTCTCTGTGTCTGAGTGGGTTTCCTCTGGGTGACTGTCTGTGAAGAGTGTGGTGTGTTCTCCCTGTGTCTTGTGTGGGGTTCTACTCTATCCTCCAACAGTCAGAACTCACACACTGGTAGGTGTAGTAGCTGTGTGAGACTGTGCACAGATGTGTGTGTGAGTGACTGGCTGAGTGTGTTCACCTTGTACTCAGTGATTCCACATGGGCTCTGAATCAAGATGAAGTGGTTACAGAAAATGAATGAATGAATGTTGTATAAATGTCCAGGCAGTGACGTTTAGTGAACAATCACAGCAACTACACAACTTTCAAATGTGAAGCTCAATGCACAACTGAGAACATCAACAGAAACGTGCTGTACATTTATTCATGTCATAAATCTCAGTCTTACAAAATGTTTAGGAGTCAGTTGCAGGTTTATTCAAGAGACAAAAAAAAAAAAAAAACAAGGTAAAGAGGAGTCAAAAAACCATGAAGACTGTCTGAGAAAAACAACCATAATCCTAAGGGTAAACCAATCAAAGGAATAAACTGAGTCCAAAGCCAAGATTAAAAAAAATCAGGAAAAGCTTATACAAATCTCACGCTCAGAATTGCAGATTTAGTTCAAACAATACTTTGCAACCTGTGGAACAAACCAAAGAGCTTAAATGTTCTACAAATGATTTGACTAATCAGAGACAGGTGAGGAATCTAAGCTAGAACTCAGGTGAGTGTGACCTCTGGTGGTTTGGAGGAAAACTGGCTCAGGCTGGAGACAGCAACCTCTGGTGCATAGAAGGAGAAACTGCTTGGGCTGTTGTGACAATTCACCACACAATTCCACACTGACACAAAGAATCATTTCTTTACATCCAGTTTATAGTTTACAATATCATTTATTAATAAAATACTTTACATTACAGTACACGAGAGTCTGACTCAGCTTCCTGAGTGTGTTAGCGTCAGTGCAAAGACATTTTTGAACAAAAACAAGCTAACACTTTTTCTGGGAAATACTTAGAAATGGCACAAGACCACGGACAAATGAACAACTTCGGCCTCAAAACATAACGTGGTAACACTGTAAATTACAGCTTGCTAATTACTGGGTACAGAGTAAGAACCTGTTAATTAACCATAAGATAAAATAAGTACTGAGTAAGTAAAGGGTATGATACAGAAATATGGGGTTATTACTGAGTCTCTTACAAATACTTTACAAATAACACACGTGACTACATTCTGAATCCTTTTATACTTCTGAGCACATTTATAGATTATAAAATTGAATTAAAAGTATAAGTTTATGTAAGTGACTCTTATTGTCATTTTTTTATAAATAAGGAATGCAGCTACTATTTTGAATTCTCTGTGTTTCTGAATGTAATTATAGATCCTTTAACATTATTCACAGTGCACCTACAGAGAAGGACAGGGTCAGATACTTTCATTACAGACACTAGCAGAGTTTCACTGTGCTTTGTGCTCATTAGGTTCAGTGTAATTTACAACAGTCATCATCACACACTTCAGAGGTATTTTACACTGCTTTGTCTTATGTGTTGAGGCATTACATGTGCACAGATGATTAATGATGAAATGTGTGTTTCTCTTATGCCCTTCTTCCTCATTTGAGATTCAGTAATAACCTCATACTTCCAGTTTCATACCCTTTACTCAACGCTCTCTCAAAATGTACTTTCTCTGTACGTACCCAGCAGGTATTTAAAGTGTTGCCCATAGTTTTCTTAATTCTGGAGACACACACACACACACACACTGTCTTTTGGGTTCAGACACTGGTTCAACACTGCATTCAGACAAACGAAGAAAAGCATCCCAGTAGAATCACATCACCGTTTTAAAATCTGTAAATTATTCCCTGAGTTCATGAAGTGTGTTTGACACAAAGTGCTCAACAATGTACAAAAACCTACAGTTTACAGTGAAGAGAAAACGTAATCACAGTGTGAGGCAGCTTCTGTGTAAAAGTGCAACATGAATAAAGCACAGCAGAGCCTCAGACACTCTTCCTCCAAACAGATAAACACTCAAACGAAGAAGAAAATACTAAAACAGGGCTCTGTTCACTGGAGAAGGGAAGACTGGAAGATCGATAATCAACTGATAACTGTTTACTGTCAGAGGAACACACAGGTTCTCAGGGCTTATTGATCTAGAACACACAGGTTCTCAGGGCTTATTGATCTAGAACACACAGGTTCTCAGGGCTTATTGATCTAGAACACACAGGTTCTCAGGGCTTATTGATCTAGAACACACAGGTTCTCAGGACTTATTGATCTAGAACACACAGGCTCTCAGGGCTTATTGATCTAGAACACACAGATTCTCAGGGCTTATTGATCTAGAACACACAGGTTCCCAGGGTGTATTGATCTAGAACACACAGGTTCTCAGGGCTTATTGATCTAGAACACACTGGTTCTCAGGGCTTATTGATCTAGAACACACAGGTTCTCATGGATTATTGATCTAGAACACACAGGTTCTCAGGGTTCTCTTATTGATCTAGAACACAGGGGGCAGCTGTGGCCTAATGGTTCGAGGAGTTAGTACTGGAACGTCACCGGCTAAACACTTGAGAAAGCACTTAACCCCTAAAATGTTCCCAGAACCAGAGGATTCACTAAAATACAGTTATTAAAAAAGTTCTTCAATTCCAGGTCTGGGATCCAGGTTCCAGGCCAGGATTTTAAAATGGCACTTGACTGGTTATAGTTTCATATCATAAACACAAAGACAACAGAAGAAAACCAGCAGATGCTCTTACTGTTTCATACTGCTGTCATTCTGAGTGTTCTGCAGTGGTGTAATGCTGTGTGGTACAGCTGTGTGTCTACATCTGTAAAGTCTGGACTGAAACACTGGGTCAGCCTCTAGAGGGCCTGCCTGAGGCTGATTATTATAACCCAGTGCGGCTGGCTAAAAACATCATTTCTGATACTAATCATGTTTTGAACAGTGAACAATATGTTCCTCTTCAGTCTCCCACTGTTTAATGAGGTTAGAGATTCTTCTGTACATCAGTCAGTCCTTACCCTGAACAAAGAGCTTAATTCATATCTATGAATGCTGTTTTAATGCTAATGTATTGTGTCTTAACAGAGCTACTGCTTCTATGCACGACTACAGAAGACTATCTATCTGTCTATACCCACCGCCCATTGCCTAGGAGACTAGGCAAAGAAAAGGACAGGGACGGGGCCAGTGACGGCAACATAAACAGAGACAGGAACGAGGACGGAGACGGGGACACTGACATACTGAGGCACTGAGCCCAGTCTGGGTGAGATGTGAGGGACAGGTCTAACCAAGAACCAGGAGGACGGACGGTCAGGGGCAGGACCAGAGACAGAAGTGGACGGAACCACAGGAGCAGTGGAGGCTGCAGATACTGGGACAGAATTAGACGAGACGAGAGAACCAGCTGCACAGGGATCAGACACAGGTGAGTTGGAGCAGTGAGGACAGACACTGGAGGTGCTGCTCTGGGTCTTGTCCCTCTGTGACACAGAAATCAGTTCAATAAACAGAGGTCTCTCTCTCTCTCTCTCTCTCTCTCTCACTCACTCAGTCACACACACACACACACACACACTCTCACAAACACACACACACACACTCTCTCACACATACAGACTCACACACACACACACAGACTCTCACACACACAAAGTTCTGAATATGAACCACTGAGGGTCCCACCGCAGCAGTGTTTGCGAGAGTGTGGTAACTGTCCCCATTGGTCAGACTCTTACTGCACATTTGCTCTTGATGTTGTGAAAAGTAAAGTACAGACTTACCCTCGCTCTCTCTCTGTTCTCACTGGAGACAGGTTCAGTTCTCTGTGTCTCTGCAGCTGAGGAGAGGGGATATTACACAGTGTGAGATCTTTAAACACCAACCAGAATAATCCAGTAATCACCACAGGTCTGTTTACATTCATCTGGTCTTTCACTGGATTCATTTAAACACGGCTCACTTTCAGGATTTGTTCAACACACTCCGGGTACAACTCAACACGTGTCTTACCAAACTCTGTGGAGGTGTTTAGATCATTTAGTCTGCTGCAGGCAAACACTGGAACATTAACACGACTTCCATCTGAAACTGAAATGTGGATGTTCACACTGGGGGAGGGGGAGGAGGAGGAGGAGGAGGAGGAGGATGAAGGCGCTGAACGCTGTCGTCCTGAAAAAATCACAGGAGATACATTCGACAAGAAATGATTTTATGGAAATGTAAAAATCTAAAGTGAGTGTGTGTTAAATTCTCTTCTGTTTTACTACACACCAATCAGCCACAAGATTAAAACCACTGTCAAGGGGTGGGACATATTCAGCCGTGAGTGAAGGGTCAGTGTAAGAGTCTGAGGGCCACACTGTGATAGTTTTAATGAATAAACACCTGAGCCTTTACTTCACTGACTCTTCACTTCCTGCTTTATTTACCCCCTCCCCTCGACAGGGGGCGCTGTCTGTGTTGTAATCTTGTGGCTGATGGTGTTCATATTTGATCAGTTTTTGACTCAGACACAGCAGCTTTTAAAGGAACAGAATAAAGCAGGTAAAAAGCTGGAGGTCTGACCTTGTCGACTGTAGGAGTGTGTCTGTGGTCTGTGTTTCTCTCTGAATTTTTCCCTGTGATGTGTTTTCAGTCTCTTCCTCCAGGGGGCAGGTCAGAGTCTAAAAAGAAGAGAATCAGATTTGAAGTTCTAAAAAAGATCATTTATGGGGGGTTCACTGCTGATAAACTGAGTGCTGAGACACTTCTGACTCTTACGACAAAAGAAGAGTTACAATAGGCCTCTTCACTGTGTTTGTTTACATTCGGAAGCACCACCAAAATTAAACTCTGTGTAATGTGATAACCATGGGTTCAAAAAATAACCTGGTTATATGAGAGGGTAAAGACAAGGTTAAACCCACTACCCACTGCTGTGCGCTCGGGGTCGGGGCGAACAGCGAGCGGCTCATTATCATTTAAAGGAACAGGTGCTGAAAGCGGGCGTTCTGAACAGAGCTGTTTACACAGGGGGAGAACACTGCTGTGGGGCTTTGACCCACTCACACATTCACACACACACTCACACCTACGGACCTTTTGAGTCTCCAATCCACCTACCAACGTGTGTTTTCAGAGCATGGGAGGAAACCCACACAGAAACAGGGAGAACACACCACACTCCTCACAGACAGTCACCTGGAGGAAACCCACACAGACACAGGGAGAACACACCACACTCCTCACAGACAGTCACCCGGAGGAAACCCACACAGACACAGGGAGAACACACCACACTCCTCACAGACAGTCACCCGGAGGAAACCCACACAGACACAGGGAGAACACACCACACTCCTCACAGACAGTCACCCGGAGGAAACCCACACAGACACAGGGAGAACACACCACACTCCTCACAGACAGTCACCCGGAGGAAACCCACGCAGACACAGGGAGAACACACGACACTCCTCACAGACAGTCACCCGGAGGAAACCCACGCAGACACAGGGAGAACACACCACACTCCTCACAGACAGTGACAGACAGACAGAAATTGTTTCCGTGGGTCATGTCATTGAATTGTGACACCCATCAATCCATTGAAAATATAGGAAATCTGACATAGAATTTGATTTCACAATTTTTTTCAAAGGTTCACATGTCCAAATGAGCATGAAATGTATTGGTCCTTGGGTGTACTACATCATAGGCCCGAAATTGGGTCTGTGGGTCATGTATTTTAATTGTGAAACCCATTTTTCCTAGTCCAGAAACAGAAAATATAGAAAATCTGACATAGAATCTGTTTTCACAAATTTGTTACAAGGTTTACATACAACACATAAGGAAACTGATGTTCAATCAACTTTCAAAAGTGTGTTACAGGGTTTACCTATTTAAATGCTGATATTTAAATGCCTCATACCCAAGACTAAAGCGCTTCTCCGCCAGAAAGAACTCATCTGTAAATCACATAATGATATTTTCACATCTTACAGCAGTAAACACATTGAACGCCAGTGTGTGTGAATAAGTTCACAATGTTGTAGTAATTGCACTGAAATAGTCATTTGGCGAGTACATTTTGTTTTTTTAAATAACCAGGATATTCGTGGGTGAATGTCTGGCGAATATCGAACGCTGAGCCAACTTTACTGCGGTCTGTGACGGGCGTTTCCATGGAACCCTACAGCTGTGACGCTAAGTGACTGAGTGGAGAATCAGTTACGGTACGCGCGAGAAGTCATCCAACCGGCTTTTAAGAACGTAAGGAAGGTAGGCAAAGATGAGCTAGCCTACATGTGGAAGACTAGGAGATCGAAGGCTATAAAGATTGTTCTTAATAACAGCACATACCCAGAAACAGTGCCCAGTGCCAGCGATGTGAATCATGTTTATAAATATTACTGCACGAAATATCAGGACTGTGAACCCTGTGAGAACTATGGAAGTCCTCCGTGGAAGGAACTGTTAGATCTAAACCTTCCAAGTGAGGAGCGTGATACTTCTCTATTTTCATTAGAAGAAATTGAAAGTGTGATTAAGGGCCTTCCAAAGAGTAAAGCCAGTGGATCAGATGGTGTCACATATGAAATTATAAAAGCTAATAAACAGCGAATTTGTGGAATAGTGAAACAAATATTTAATGTTTGTCTGATTAATAAGAAAGTACCGGACTCTTGGAAGGGTGCTGTTATCCGTAGGATCCCGAAAAAGGACAATGTGCCCGATGACCCGACTACATGGAGAGACGTCTCTCTGCTTCCTACTGTTTATAAGATCTTTATGAAATGTATCCTCAGTCGTATATTACAGTGGCTGATGGAGACAGGAGAATTATCCCCAAATCAAAAAGCCAATAGAAATCGACAGGGCATGAATGAGCATGTCTTCAGTTTGAAAACTGGAATTGATGATTTTAAACATGAATCTGCTAAATTTTATGCGGTGTTTTTGGACTTTAGAGATGCTTTTGGCACACTACCCCATGACATAATGATAAGATCGCTGGAAGAAGTTAATGTACTGAGAGTATACGTGGACATAATTAGAGATGTATACAACAGCTCATTTCTGCAAGTGATCTGTGGAAATCAAATCACTGAGTCAATCACACTCAACATAGGGATAAAGACTGGATGTCCTTGGAGCGCTGTTCATTTTATCATCGCCATAAATCATTGGATCAAGTGGCTTTGTCAGTGTGCTCCTGTGGATGTAAGATCTCCAATCCCAGTCCAAGGTTTTGCAGGTGATGTGCTGTTGGCATCGAGGGAGGAGAGCGTCATCAGAAACATGCTCCTGTGTACGGACAAGTTCCTGCAGTGGTCTCACTTAGAGATGAAGAGTTCAAAGTGCGCTGTGTTCTATGAAAGACGCAGCGGGGGGAATAGATGGTATAGAGCTGTGATAAACCACCTGCATTCACTATTGATGGAGAGATGAGTAGAGCGTACGAAAGGCATGATATTTATAGTTATTTAGGACATTGTAAAAAGCTTCACCTCCAGGTTGGACTTAAGTTCCTCACCTTTACCTGTGGTTATGAAACTGCGAGCTGTTCATGAAGTTGCACTGGGTAATGTGCAGCACTTGTTTACTAACATCCACAAACCAAAATGATGAATAATAAAACAGTGGATGTGGTGAGATGTGTTCTGTTTCAGAACTGAAGAGAAGGTGGACTGAGGTCCCAAATATTGAGTGGATCTATGTAGCGACTAGGATTTGTGGTTTGCTGCGGATGTTGAATAATGATGATGTAGCAGTTCAACAGCTGGCTCGAGCTTCACTTATTTTAGATTTCACTAAGCGTAAGATCCCGACTGCAGCAGAAGGAGAAGATCATTTTCTGGGATTCAGGAAGAAGCTGAATGGGAAGCTGGATGTGAATGTGAGTGGAGTGAGATCAGACTGTGGCCTGATTTAAATGATCTCTGTAACAGGGCTCATATACAGCTGAGTTGGAGGATAGTAGAGGTCAGTGAGTAAAGGTTAGTGATGAACTGATACAAGACTCAAATGTCTGTGTGGAGGCAGAGATGGAAGACAATGGGATATTTAAGAAATTGAATATGGATCACTGTAGAACTGAGATCTTGAATGTCTCTCAGTCTCGGTGGCGACGGCGCTGGATGGAGCTGTGTTTACATTAGCATGTTTACCTTTTGTGGATCAGTCAGTGTCTCGTGCTGTGGTGGGAAGCTCTGAACTCGATCAACAGTTCTTTAGCTTCGTAGTTAAAGCTCGCCTCCAAGTGTTACCTACAAAGTATAATCTGTCTCTTTGGTCTCCGTTACAGCAGAAACCTTATTGTTTACTGCACGATAATCAAGAGGCTGAATCTGTAGCACACGTCATGAACGGTTCTCCAGCTCTTAAAGGACTTTATATTCTTAGAAATGACCGAATTGTACATTTATTAAGTAAGGAGTTTGTATCTATGTGTCGTTCAAAAACAGTGATTCATGTGAATGAAAGGGTTAAGGTCGAGTGGTTTTATCTTTGAACCAGGAGAGGTCACAGGTGGTTTTTAGTAACTGTCTGAATTCTCCTGACATTGTTCTGATTAATGAAGGGAGGAGGAGGGTGGTGATTGTGGAAGTTGGATGTTCTTACGATGGATTTATGGAGTTGTGTTACACCTCTAAAGTCCTAAAGTATCAGCCACTGATGGAGATTCTTAATGAGAGTGGCGACTCCTGTAAAGTAGCTGCCTTGGTGTTTGGAAGTTTAGGGCACGTTCACAGGCTGTGTGTGTGTGTGTGTGTGTGCGTGGCCTACGGATTGTAGGACTGGGAAAGAAGAAGGCCAAGCACATAGTGAAGTATTGTTCTGTTTCTGCAGTCACAGGGAGTCTGTTTATCTGGAGAAGACGCTGTCATCTGTCTCCATGAGAAATGCATACTGTGAATTTAATTATGAACTGTGCAATGACTCTGAACCATTATTTGGGTTTTATATGATATTGTATTTTATATGTTAAATCCAAATATGTGTGTGTGATCACAGAGGGGCACCGGAGCCTTTTAAAGGAGATTTAGCAGGTGATTAGGTCGTAGAGATTGGACTGCGTAGGAGGCACAAGAGCAGATGGATTACACAAAAAAATACAAAAACAAAATAATTGTTCATTAATCGTGATATTGATTTGTGCTCATATCGCCCAGCACTAGTGGAGGCTTCCTACTTTTTTCATTATTGTAAACTGGTCCCCATGAATATTTGATTGCATTCAGCCACAACAGCAAAGTGAAGGTGTTGAATGACTAGTCCTTGAAGGTACCCTGAAGGTGCTCTAGAATGCAGTTCCCCTTCTCTGAAGACCAAATCTGGGGGGTTTATGCTCCCCTAGCTGACTGGCATTGAGAATTGTGAGCTTAGGCTGTTCCACATAGATATTTTTGCAAGTTGTGTGAGAGCACAAATGAACTGCATGTAGAAGGAGTCTGTTCTTGTGTGAAATCCTGTGCTTCTGTGTACTCTGTCCTCAGTTCAAGGCTCACGCAACTTAGTACTACCCTCTCCTTTGTGAGATCATGTAGTTTAACCTGATCCCAGAGCTCAGAGCCGTGCTGAGGAAGTTCTTCCTACGAATCGGGATGGTGTTCCACATTGCTCAGACATTGGAGCAAGAGCATGAGCTGAGCTCAGATCCATCAAGCTCTCAGAACCCACAGAAAATGGCCTGAAAATGATCAACTCTCTGGGCCGAAATAATCTGTTCGGAGGAAGACAGGATTAGAATCCTAAACCAGGGATCTTCAAAGGCCCAAGAGAAGCCCAGAAAAACACTGGACATTGATCCTGATCCTGGGAAAGGAACCACAACCCTTTAACTACTAGACAAAAATAAATAAATAAATAAAAATAAAAAAAAAATAACCAGGGCTTTGTACACTCAAATCATCTACAGGATCATAAAGGCAATTATAACGACAACTATTCAATTCATCTACATCTGAGAGTATCCTCAAAGTTTGAATATATTTTTTAAAAATCCCAGTGTGTTTCTTGCTTCGTCTCAACATTAATCTAAAAGTAGTCTGACCAATGAAAAGGTTTTAACATCAAGAGAACATTCAGTAATTAGTTCAACGACGAGTAAAGTCCTTTACGCAATGATTCTAATGCCCTTAATGTTTTTTTGCACTGCTAATGGCTAACATTAGCATTAATAGCGCCTTGGATTAATTAGATGTACAGGGGAAAAAAAGCAGCTTTGTAAATTAATCTCATAACACTAGATTTAATTTTGGAATCACTTTTGTTGGTTTGTCTCTGAATCTGCTGCACTTGTTTTTCCTTTTCAAATGCACTGGAGATGTTTAATTTTGTGATAATTTATTTAACTATGCCATCTCTCCCAGATTGTCTGAGATTTCTAATTGATATCAGCTATATATACACTATTATATATATAGTTAGATTATTCCATTTTATATGTACCGATGCTTTTTTAAGTAAACACATGAAGGTGACAACTGGGAGTGTCCTTAAAAAAACAACACTGGAACTTGAAAAAAGAGGAAACTGCAACCTAATGTGAGCTGCATCTGAATCACTGGTCTATATTATCCCTCTGAAGTAAGCTTCACTGTATGTGTACAAATAGAAAAAGCTAATATATTAAAATCTTCTCTTTGGTTGGGAGTGGGCTGTATTGTACAGAACTTAATGAATAACGTTAGTTGAGCTTTGAACTTGTTGGTGTAAGGATCTGAAACATTCCTGGTTACGGTGAAGATGTGTATAAATGGTACAGCACTGTTAAGTTTTCTATGTGGAATAAATGATCTGTACAACTCTGTACAGTACTGATATCATCCCACACATCCTAATCAGGTCATAGGTCAATAAGGTTTTTGAACTTGGTTTATTTGTGAGAGAAATGTGACCCCTTTTATTAACTAAGGTTTCAGATTTCCATCATTAGTTTTTCATGTTGCAAACGAGTGGTTCTTTTCCACTGCACTCCCAAAGACACCTTGCAGCCCCCCAAAGTTGTTATTTGTCTTTGAGGCCAGATGTGGATATGCAAATGATGTCACTGCATCCCTGTGATTTAGTTCATACACCATCCACCTGAATCCTTGTACTGGTCTGTGGATGATCTGAGGCTGGTTTTCTGTACGATTGTGTGCTCTGTTCCAAAACAAACAGGCGAGAGCAAACCTAGTAAAACCCCAAATGGTTACAAACAGATAGCAAACAACTGCCATATCTCTTGAACCAGAGAGCTCAGCAAAGTTCGTTAGATGTTTTCCCCCAGCCCTCTACTTTCGGTTGTGAATGATGGCCAGACAGCCCTGAAATCTCATTTCATAAAAATCTCATTGATGATGAATACTGTTTTGTGTTTAAGGTCAGAGGAGAATAGGCAAATGATTTCCCAGCATCCACTGTGTGTTTTAGTTCATACAGATTCCTTGTACTGATCTGTGGCTTGTGTGATCGGTTCATAAAGAAGAAGGTGGGAATAAACCTGTAATCTCTCAGCCAGGGATAAGTGGCTCAGTATTAGTTTTGGACTTGAAAACACAAGTTGCACTCATTCAAATGACCCTAACATCCTTATAATCACATTGAGGGAGAATACTCTAAGGTGTTAATTAGCAATGTGCCCAACTGTTCAATAATGTAAATGTTTAGGTGTAGGTTTTTGATCTCAAATATACGTTCCATAAGATCTCATCTTCTTACCAACATGGTTTTCACATTAAATAGGTATCCACATTATGGAAGGGACATGAAGTTTTCCCCATTCTGTAAGAACTAGACACTTGAGATGGAAAGAATGTTTAGGGGAGGTGCTAGACCTGTGCTGGCTTTATATTTGAGAGTCATGCTATGCATGTTTTCAACAGTCACTGCTTATATTACTCCTGATTTTCTTGAGTCAACTCCGATTCTCGAATCTTGCCACTGAAATTAACAACAACAACAGAATTTTATTTATAAGTGCCTTCCAGGACACTCAGGGACACTTTACAAGTCAAAGAAAGAGTAAGAAAAACATGATAATAGAATTCAAACAATTAAACCAAACCTAAAAAGAAACAGAATGAGTATTTCATAATAATAATAATAATAATAATAAGTAAAAAAAAATCACTAAAACAAACCTGAAAAAAAGAATGGCTAAAATACAATATGATATTACTTAAGCGTTCACGAAAGCAATCTTAAAAATATACGTTTTTAAATGTCTCTTAAAAGAAGATGAAGTGAAGGGCATTTGTAAACTTGCAATGGGATGGAGTTCCATAACTTCCATAACGTTTGGACCTACAACACTGGTAGGAGGTACAGACAGCAAATGAGCATCACCTCCAAGCACTTTGACCCTCAGAGGTCAGTGCAAAGACTCAACTCTGACTCCTGGGCAAATCGCAGCAACAAATGTATTATTTTGAAGTACATTTGATGTTGGTTCATCAAAGCTAATTGAAAACTACTTTTCTCCAACAGTGTTTTGTTTCACTTTATGTATTTTACCTCTAAAGTAAGCATTATTTTAAGCTTTGTGTAACTTGTCATAGTTTGTATTTTAGTTAACTCAGTATTTATCTAAATATTTTGTGCATGCACTTTTTAATAGTAGTAATATTTGTAATGAATATATATAAATGTCTTGAATATTCAATGTACAACATATTTTTTAGTTTTAGATCATTATGAATGCCATCTTCTACAGGTGTTTAAAATAAGCACAGAAAATCAAATATCACAATATACTCAAAATATCACAAAAGTTCACAGAAATTTTATTTCAAACAGATTCTCGAATCATTTAATTGGTGAATAAAAATACAAAACATAAAATTTATGAAGTACAAAATTCCTTAAAATAAAAATTCAAAACATTCCAATATTACTCTCAGAAAATGCAGCTTTTTCCACTGGTGAACAAAACTTCCAGAGGAATGTGGAGATGGAGCTGAGGAGGGGTCAGTAGGGGAATGTGGAGATGGAAGAGAGGAGGGTTAGAAGGGGAATGTAGAGATAGAGATGTAAATGATGAATATACTTTGATGAGTGATGCGACCATGTTGTGAGAGTGTTGTTGCTTCTACTCTGAGCCGTACAAGTCCAGAATGATTTAGTGATCTTGTAGTGAAAATAATGCCCCGTCCGTCTTGACTTTTGATGCCAAAATGCTGACCTTTGACCTCACCAATTTGCTCCAGGATGGTGAAGGACGTTCTCTCTTGCAGAAACCCAGCCTCGGAAAAGGCGGAAAGGCGAATCACATTGTGTTGAGCTGGAATTCCCAACGGAAGAGTTAGAAGCTTATACTGAAGTATAAGTGGAACACCAGCAGCACAGTTTGGGGAACAGGGTTTATAACAGGTTCTGTGGGGGAGAAAAACGGTTTCACAGAGAGGAAAACTGACTGTTGGTTGTACGTAAACATCCAAACGTTCTGGTGAGGATTCCATGCACTCACTCCACAGTTTTGCGGTAAGAATTTAATGCTTATGCTGGAAACGACTGTGATATTGTAGGACTTCTGTTCTAGTCGTGGATAATAATAAATACCATGTCTGAACACAGTCTCTCATAAACATACTTGGCACCAGAGCACAGTCAATGAACAACTTTTTTTTTGTTCTAAGGCAAAATATTTTGATTCTCATGTAAAGGGACTGAGCTGGTTGTTAGTTGGATCAGACGGTGAGCAAAGCTGCCAGACTCACCTGGTAGGCCCAAATGTATAGTTAGGGCTTTCAATCAAAGGCTGGTGGAGGACTCTGTCCAGAAGGAATTCAATTCTCACCTCAGAGAGAACTTCCCACATGTTCTAGAAGAGGTAGGGGACAGTCCGAGTGGTCCCTACTCAAGACCTCCATTGTGCAAGCAGGTGCATATAGTTCTGGTAAAATCTTCCAAAGGAATGTGATGAGGAGGAGCTGAACCAAAACAAAGCTCTAAATTTACCTGTGAATCTACGTCCCCACCCTCACCTACGGTCATGACTTTGGTTAGTGACACAAAGAACGCGATCATGGAAACAAGCTTGTTTTATATTGAAGTAACAAGTGCAGTAACACTGGTCTAACCCAGCGTGGCGCTGTAGAGGGTTGGTCCATTATCTTGCTCTTGTTTTCAATACATTTTTTCACTCTGTGTTGCTCTCCTCTGTAATGCGTGACGGCACAGCTTTTAAATTCTGTTTTACTAATAACACAAATCTAGCACGATCCTCATTGACCGTGGTTGTTGGGTGTGATGCTGGTGCAGTGGTGTTTTTTTTTTTTAAATTTGAGAAGCATATATGTGTATGATAACCTTTATTATGTTTCACTAATTGTCAGTTTCTGTATTTTCTGATGCTGTATCCAGCGCACACGAGAACATAGAGACCATACAGAGCCCTGATTACCAGGGGGTTTTCACACATTTCTGCTGCTGTTGGTGATGATAACGATATGATAAATGAAGATATTAAAAGATCATTTTTGTTTGAACAGATTTTCACTGGAAGGTTTAGAAGTTTATATGTTTATAGTTTAGGTGTTTATATGTTTGGCGGCACGATGGCGAAGCAGGTAGGTGTCGCAGTCACACAGCTCCAGGGACATGGAGGTTGTGAGTTCGATTCCCGCTCCGGATGACTGTCTATGAGGGATATGGTGTGTTCTCTGTGTCTGCGTGGGTTTCCTCTGGGTGACTGTCTGTGAGGGGTGTGGTGTGTTCTCTCTGTGTCTGCGTGGGTTTCCTCCGGGTGACTGTCTGTGAGGGGTGTGGTGTGTTCTCTCTGTGTCTGCGTGGGTTTCCTCCGGGTGACTGTCTGTGAGGAGTGTGGTGTGTTCTCCCTGTGTCTGCGTGGGTTTCCTCCGGGTGACTGTCTGTGAGGAGTGTAGTGTGTTCTCCCTGTGTCTGCGTGGGTTTCCTCCGGGTGACTGTCTGTGAGGAGTGTGGTGTGTTCTCCCTGTGTCTGCGTGGGTTTCCTCCGGGTGACTGTCTGTGAGGAGTGTGGTGTGTTCTCTCTGTGTCTGCGTGGGTTTCCTCCGGGTGACTGTGAGGAGTGTGGTGTGTTCTCTCTGTGTCTGCGTGGGTTTCCTCCGGGTGACTGTCTGTGAGGAGTGTGGTGTGTTCTCCCTGTGTCTGCGTGGGTTTCCTCCGGGTGACTGTCTGTGAGGAGTGTGGTGTGTTCTCTCTGTGTCTGCGTGGGTTTCCTCCGGGTGACTGTCTGTGAGGAGTGTGGTGTGTTCTCTCTGTGTCTGCGTGGGTTTCCTCCGGGTGACTGTATGTGAGGAGTGTGGTGTGTTCTCTCTGTGTCTGCGTGGGTTTCTTCCGGGTGACTGTCTGTGAGGAGTGTGGTGTGTTCTCTCTGTGTCTGTGTGGGTTTCCTCCGGGTGACTGTCTGTGAGGGGTGTGGTGTGTTCTCCCTGTGTCTGCGTGGGTTTCCTCCGGGTGACTGTCTGTGAGGAGTGTGGTGTGTTCTCCCTGTGTCTGCGTGGGTTTCCTCCGGGTGACTGTCTGTGAGGAGTGTGGTGTGTTCTCTCTGTGTCTGCGTGGGTTTCCTCCAAGTGACTGTCTGTGAGGAGTGTGGTGTGTTCTCTCTGTGTCTGCATGGGTTTCCTCCGGGTGACTGTCTGTGAGGAGTGTGGTGTGTTCTCCCTGTGTCTGCGTGGGTTTCCTCCGGGTGACTGTCTGTGAGGGGTGTGGTGTGTTCTCTCTGTGTCTGCGTGGGTTTCCTCCGGGTGACTGTCTGTGAGGAGTGTGGTGTGTTCTCCCTGTGTCTGCGTGGGTTTCCTCCGGGTGACTGTCTGTGAGGAGTGTGGTGTGTTCTCTCTGTGTCTGCGTGGGTTTCCTCCAAGTGACTGTCTGTGAGGAGTGTGGTGTGTTCTCTCTGTGTCTGCATGGGTTTCCTCCGGGTGACTGTCTGTGAGGAGTGTGGTGTGTTCTCCCTGTGTCTGCGTGGGTTTCCTCCGGGTGACTGTCTGTGAGGAGTGTGGTGTGTTCTCTGTGTCTGCGTGGGTTTCCTCCGGGTGACTGTCTGTGAGGATTGTGGTGTGTTCTCTCTGTGTCTGCATGGGTTTCCTCTGGGTGACTGTCTGTGAGCAGTGTGGTGTGTTCTCCCTGTGTCTGCGTGGGTTTCCTCCGGGTGACTGTCTGTGAGGAGTGTGGTGTGTGGTGTGAATGTGCATCTGTGTGTCTGTGTTGCCCTGTGAAGGACTGGCGCCCCCTCCAGGGTGTATTCCCGCCTTGCGCCCAATGATTCGAGGTAGGCTCTGGACCCACCGCGACCCTGATCTGGATAAGGGTTACAGACAATGAATGAATGAATGTTTATATGTTCCTATTTCACACGTTTATATATTTACAGTTAAAATAGCAGTAAATTACATTCACTATTCCATAGTAAGGGTCCAGATCCAGTTACCTGTCAAAGTGAGAGCTGTTTATCTGTTTACTCAGTGTTATTTTGGTAAATAAAGCAGGACTTACCCAGGACTGCCTCCTCTCTCATAACTGGCAGGACATGGAGTGTCCAAACATTGATAGCTCCCCCGTGTGTTAAAGCACATCTGGCTTGGTCCACAGCGCACCTTCTGCTCAGTACATTCATCAACATCTGGAAGAAGAATTTTGACTAATTATTTTAAGCTGAAAAGTTTTGACTTCATCTCATTTTCAAAACCAGAGTTTTTAATGAAACTAATGAAATAAATCTATACAATATCAATGCGATTACTTCATATGATGATGTATTTAATGTCTGCACCAATACTCTGTTATTAATGCAGATATTAGGGGTCTCACCTTGGCAGTTTCGACCGTTTGGTAAAATCCGAAATCCCGTTGGACAGAAACACTGGAAACTTCCATCTGTGTTTCTGCACTGATGCTGACACGGCTTTCTGACCACACACTCGTCAACATCTGTCCAGAGTAAAAAGAGGAAACTCTGGCAGGGGTTTTATGTGGTTGCAATAACTACAGAGAAGGACTGGATGATAGCACATACTGAATAGCACATCTGGAAAGTGTATTGCATTTTAGAACAGCACAGCTGACTCACACTCACCTACACATATGTGGTTTTTAAGGATGAATCCTGGGGCACAGCTGTGCATTGTTTGCTGAATTGGACCCTGGCTTTCAGACTGTGTCCTGGTCAAGAACGGCCGGTTCTGAGTGGAAAGGAGTTGTGGACGCAGTCTGGTCCAGGGCCGTGTTCTGTTTGTCGAGATTCTCCCTCTGTCCAAACTGGCACAGGAACGTCCGTCTCCAAGCAGCACCGAACCCGCTGGACACACACAGCGGAAACTTCCCGGGACGTTTCGACACAGATGCACACACGGACTTGGAATCTGAACACATTCATCAATATCTGACCAGCACAGACAAACGTTAGGCCCTCACACACACACACACACACACTGATATCTACAGAACATTACTGTATTCATGTGTTATCAAAATTCATCAAAGCTGTAAATAAAATGCAAAATTCAATTCACTTCAGACATTCCACATTTTTTATTAAATCTATTAATCATAAATAAATAAATAGATAATTCATTACAATAAATGAATGTAAATATATTTTCTTGTGTCTGTTTTTTGTGTCATTCCTGAACAGAAATAATCTTGAAAATGAAATCGGATTCCAGAAATGTGAACAGGACAAACATTTATCGGCGGTCATTGATTTTATTATCTCACCTGCACATGGTCGTCCCACCCCCTGAGACCGGAAGCCTCTCGGACACACACACACAAAACCCCCGTGTGTGTTCTGACAAATCTGTGTGTATCGGCATGAGTGACTTCCATCCTCACACTCGTCTATATCTACAACACGCATGATTTAATAATCAGTAATTAATGATAATCATTCATTCATTATCTGTAATCCTTATCCAATTCAGGGTCGCGGTGGTTCCAGAGCCTACCTGGAATCATTGGCGGGGAATACACCCTACAGGGACGCCTGTCCTTCACAGGGCAACACAGACGCACACACACACTCACACCTACGAACACTTTTGAGTCGCCAATCCACCTACCAAAGTGTGTTTTTGGACTGTGGGAGGAAACCGGAGCACCCGGAGGAAACCCACGCAGACACAGGGAGAACACACCACACTCCTCACAGACAGTCACCCGGAGGAAACCCACGCAGACACAGGGAGAACACACCACACTCCTCACAGACAGTCACCCGGAGGAAACCCACACAGACACAGAGAGAACACACCACACTCCTCACAGACAGTCACCCGGAGGAAACCCACGCAGACACAGGGAGAACACACCACACTCCTCACAGACAGTCACCCGGAGGAAACCCACACAGACACAGAGAGAACACACCACACTCCTCACAGACAGTCACCCGGAGGAAACCCACACAGACACAGAGAGAACACACCACACTCCTCACAGACAGTCACCCGGAGCGGGAATCGAACCCACAACCTCCAGGCCCCTGGAGCTGTGTGACTGCGACACTACCTGCTGTGCCACCGTGCCGCCCTAATGTTAATCAGTAATAATTAATATTGATGATGACTGACCTGAGCACACGCCGCTCTCTGATTGGATGGTTCCAGATGGACAGATTTCAAAACACTGATATCCACCATCTGTGTTTCTACAATCCTGATTACCTGCACACACACTCTGTAAACACTCATTTATATCTGCCCACACACACACACACAAGTGCATAATTTCAATAAAATATGTCTATATAATAAATCAGTTGATAATGATAATAATAACAATGATAAGAATAATACAAAAGTTACTAATAAAAACAACGACAAAAACAACAACTATTATAATATAGAAAAGTTTCTTAAAACCCATTTCTGGGTCCAGGTTTTTTAATAATGTCCAGAGAGAAACTGACCAATGCAGCGATGTCCGTGTGGTTTAAATCCACTTCGACACACACAGCGAAATGATCCGAGTGTGTTCACACACTGGTGTTGACACGGAGAAACTGAGGACTCTACACACTCGTCCACATCTGGTCATAAAAACAATATTATTACAGTTTTTCTGAGCTGTGACCCATCCTCAGAGCAAAAGTATCAAGGGATAAATAACATTTAACCAATTAATCACTTGTTTAAAAAATAATAAAAAAAAACTATTCACCTTTAGCACACATCTCATATCTGACGCTAAATAAATTCTCACTCAGAAAAACACATTCAGCCCCTGCTGCACTGTGAGGCCAAACACAGGTAACAAAGGGTTAACACAACTGTTGTCCCTTTTAACACACAGCAGGTGAAACCCCTACACTCCTGGGTCCTTTCAGTAAGTGGCAGGACATGTGCAGTGTATAAAGGAGATTCAAAATCCACAAGTTCTGATCATCAGAATATGCAGGAAACACTTCAGTGCTTTAATTATTGAACAGAACACTACTTTATTCTACATTAACTCACCTCATCTCATCTCATCTCATCATCTTTTCCGCTTGTCGCAGTGGCTGCGGGGCGAGCAAAGAAGCCCAGACGTCTCTGTCCCGCACAACATCCACCAATCCCTCCTGGGGGATCCCCAGGCTTTCCCAGGCCAGCCGGGAGATATAATCCCTCCAGCGTGTCCTGGGTCTACCCCGGGGCCTCCTTCCAGTTGGACGTGCCTGGTATACCTCCAAACCACATCAACTGACTCCTGTCAACACGAAGGAGCAGCGACTCTACTCCGAGCTCCTCCCTAGTCACTGAGCTCCTCGCCCGATCACGGAGAGTACGCCCAGCAACACGTTGGAGAAAGCTCATTTCGGCCACTTCTATCCGCGATCTCATTCTTTCGGTCATTGCCCAGAGCTCATGACCATAGGTGAGAGTGGGGACGTAGACTGACGGGTAAATTGAGAGGTCGATACAGTGACAGTGCGGGACAGTAAGTACTGGAGATGCTGTAAGTCTTGCAGCTTTCCCTACCTTTGGATCCAACTCACCACCAGATGGTGATCAGTTGACAGCTCAGCCCCTCTCTTTGCCCGAGTGTCCAAAACATGGCCTCAGGTCAGAAGACACGCCCACAAAGTCTCTGACCTTTGACCCAGAGTGCTCTGGTACCAAGTACACTTATGAGCAATCTTATGGTGTCTGTTATGGACAAAGCATGACCACTCAGGTTCAGATCAGGAAGTCGTTCCTTCCAATCACTCCTCTCCAGGATTCCCAGTCAATGCCAGTGTGAGCATTGAAGTCCCCCAGCAAAACAATTGAGTCAGTGCATGGAATCCTCTCTAGAACTCCCCTCACTGCCTCCAAGAATGCTGAATACTCTGAGCTGCTGTTCGGGGCATGCACACCCAGAACAGTCCAAGTTTTCCTCTCTGCAAGCCGGAGCCGCATTGAGGCGGCCCTCTCGTTTACTGAGACAAACTCCAGCTGTACAGGCGCCAGCCGGGGACTTGTGAGTATCCCCACATCCGCCCGGCACCTCTCACCTTGTGCAACTCCTGAGTAGGAGAGAGACCACCCCTATCGAGGAGTTTGGTTCCAGAGCCTACACTGTGTGTGGAGATGAGCAAAATTATATCTAGCTGGTATCTCTCAACCTCATGCACCATCTCTGGCTCTTTCCCCTCCCCAGTGAAGTTACGTTCACATGCCAAGAACAAGTTTCCGCTGACAAGTGCCATGATGCCAGGGGCCTGTTCACCTCACTCTGTGCCCGATTGGCATTGCACCGCACCCCTAGTCTGGATCTTGCGGGTGGTGAGCCCACATGATCCTCCCACGTTGCCATTTCAAGCTGAGCCCAGTTGGGTTACGTGGGCTGCCCGGCCACCAGGCTCTCGCCGTCGGACTCTACCCCCAGGCCTGGTTCCAAGGGTAGGTCCTGGTAACCCTCTCCCGGGCAGGGTACACTGAGTCTTAATGTTTGTACTCATAGGGATGCTTCTTGGATCATGTTTGTCTGGATCCTCACTCCAGACCTTTTCACCATGGGAGACCCTACTGGGAGCTAACAGCTCCCAACGTCATAGCCCTGGAGGTCATGAGACCACACAAGCCCTTCCACCACGACAAGGCCCTGGTCAAGGAAGGGCTATGCTAATCCATTTCATCTCCAGGATTTTATTGTGTTCTTTTATTCTCCACAGTTGTATAATGAAATATTACAGAGATCCCCCTCTCCTTCTGGAGAAGAGAATGTAATGAACCTTTAGGGAACACAACTGGACTCTAACACCACTGTCTGTACCTTTAAAGATACACTACACAGTTTGTAGCTTTAAAGATACACTACACAGTTTGTAGCTTTAGTGACAGTGATGTACCCACACTACACCTTTTTGAGAGTTCATTCTTATGAAGAACGAATGACTGTGTATTGTAAATGCAATTAAATATATTACAGTTCATATATTTCTGTTTTTATGCTGGTTTGTAGGATACATTTAAATACTTCAAAACCCTAGTTTTCATAAATAAAAAAAGGCAACATTCATGAATATTGATTTTCTACCTTCTGCATCGAGAAAGCAGTGTTTTCTGTTTGATTCTGTAGTGTTTAGTGAAAGTGTAAAACTTGAATAAGATTGTAACAACATCATCGACAACAACAACAGTAACATGGTGGAATAAGTAATGACTGACCTTCACAACTGTCTCCCTTTGAACTGGGTTTGAATCCTGTGCCACACTGCGCCTCACAGCGATACCGACCCACAGTGTTTACACAGCGCTGCATCCAGTGACACGAGTGTGACCCCTGCACACACTCATCTATATCTGAAACAACACACACAAATAAAGTCCTTAAAAAGCCCATTGCTCAAGTTTGTGAATGTATCATTTTCCAAAACTCCCCTTGAAGAAAGACTGAAACATCAGCTGAAACATCACTCTGCACTTTAAGTACGTTAGCATCAGTGGCGGATGCTGGTCTTTCAAGGAGGGGAAGCTCAATTTCGGCCTACATCATAAAATGTGTCGGTTTATTTATACGTAAATTCTACCCTCCGTTCCTTTTCAAGAAAACGATCTGTGACCCTATCGTACCAACAAGGCGTCTTTTCCAGGGACTTGACTAGTGTCCTCTCAATGGCCAGCAGAGCTAGGCTGCTTAAACGGCCTTGGCCCATTTGAAGTGTGTCCGCCTGTGCTCCCACGGATCTTTACACCAAAGGATCGCTGATTCGCTCATTTCGCTGTCAATCAAAAAGTGATTCAGCCTCAGACAGATCATCCAATCATCATGCAGAAGCTGAGCGTCCGGGCCAGCCGAGGCCAGCCCACTGACCCCCAGAGACGCTGAGCGTCCGATGGGCGGGACAAAGCCCAGCATTTATCCAATCACTCGTCTCGTTTTGCTGCACTTCGCTGCTTCGCTATTGAACTCTGTGGACACTCAGCATGATTGAGAGGAAAGCCGCGTCTTTACCAGTGATAAGAAGCTGATTCTGAACAAAAGTTGAGCACGTTGTAGTGCATATTTATTCAATGACATGTACACACAACAGTATATATTTGATCACTTATTTTTTTACATTTTAGGGGAAGCTGAGTTTCCCTTACAGTCTTAGAGCAATCACCGCTGGTTAGCATGTTACCAGGGTTTGCCCTCTGAAGGTGAAGTGTGTGACATGCTTGAGGTAAAGCGTGTGATGTAATTAATGGTGATTTGTTGGATAGTTTGGTCAGTTTTAGGAGTTTAAGTGTTTGTGTTTGAACCTGAGATTTGTTTGACATGTTTAATGGGTATGTTGTCAACTACTTTGATCATGAGCGTGCGCACGCGTGTGCTTGAGGTTGTGTTTAATGTGTTTGCAGTGATCAGACCTTGACAGCTGTTGGAGTTGACAGAGATGCTAAAGCCAGATGGGCAGCTGCAGGTGAAACCCCCGATGACGTTTGAGCAAGAGTGAGAACAAACAGAGTCTAAAGCACATTCATCCTCATCTAAAACAAAAACAAATCATCGTCAATACCATCATAACACTGAGAATTGAATCAGTGTGATTGGATCAGTGTTCACTGCGATTGAATCAGTGTGACTGAATCAGTGTCCACTACAACTGAATCAGTGTGATTGAATCAGTGTCCACTACAATTGAATCAGTATGACTGAATCAGTGTCCACTAAAATTGAATCAGTGTGATTGAATCAATGTTCACTGCGATTGAATCAGTGTGACTGAATCAGTGTCCAATACAACTGAATCAGTGTCCACTGCGACTGAATCAGTGTTCACTAAAATTGAATCAGTGTGATAGAATCAGTGTTCACTGCGATTGAATCAGTGTGACTGAATCAGTGTTCACTAAAATTGAATCAGTGTGATAGAATCAGTGTTCACTGCGATTAAATCAGTGTGACTAAATCAGTGTCCACTGCGATTGAATCAGTGTGATTGAATCAGTGTCCACTACGATTGAATCAGTGTGATAGAATCAGTGTTCACTGCGATTGAATCAGTGTGACTGAATCAGTGTTCACTGCGATTGAATCAGTGTGACTGAATCAGTGTCCACTACAACTGAATCAGTGTGATTGAATCGGTGTCCACTAAAAATGAATCGGTGTGACTGAATCAGTGTCCACTACAACTGAATCAGTATGATTGAATCAGTGTCCACTGCGATTGAATCAGTGTGACTGAATCAGTGTCCACTGCGATTGAATCAGTGTGACTGAATCTATGTGACTGAATCAGTGTCCATTGGGATTGAATCAGTGTCCACTGTGAATCAGTGATGTACCTGCGCAGTACGATGCCTCATCCAGGACAAAGCCTTTGGGGCAGGTTTCTCCACCTCCTTCTGGAACAGAGAAGTGTCCAGATGTTTACAGAGAGCCTCTAAACACAAACATCTAAAATATTTTGTCAACAGTAAACTGTGACCTGGAGCAAGGAGCTGGACTTTCATCTGGAACTGGACGCTAAGGGTGAAGGAGCTATAAACCGAGTTGATATCACTGACTCGTAGGAGCTGCAACAGTGACCCCTGGCGTTCAGGACCACTCTCGTACATCAGAGAGTGATTACAGCGCACTGTCAGGGGAACAGTGTCCAGCAGGTGGCGCTGAGATGACCAGGAATAAATCTGACCAGGTCCCATCTGGACATATGACTCGTCAAAATCCTAGAAGTTTAGAGACAGGACATACTTCCCATCAGCTTCAGATCTTGCTACATTCCAACACAGCACTGACCGCAGCTTTACCTGTAAATGGAGCTCCGACCCGGACAGAGACGCAGGAATAAAACCATTAATGACCAGGTCCACCACCAGAACACCCTCCGCATCTACACCCCTCACCACATGGGTCAGCTTCAAGATCTCTCCTACACACACACACCAATAGTTCTGTAGTACATTTACTGTGATTTACTGTATTTGTTTGATCAGATACTAAGTCCAGTTTGAGACTGAAACCTGTGTCAAACTCCAGCTGAGACTCAAGTCTGAAAACACCTCCAGAGACAGAGAAACCGTTCTGCGTGTGCTCCGTCTGGAATGCGGTGTTCCAGTAAATTGGTGCAAACATAGAGACAAGAACTCGCATCAAGGGACCTGCGCATCAAAACATTCAGCTTTAAAATGACATCAACAGCAGCAGCGTAACACGGTCTGAGCAGTGACTGACCGACACTCAGCGGGACGTTCTGAACATGAGCCTTTAACAGGCTGCGGCGCTGATCCGCTTCCTCGGTGACATTCACCTCCAGAAATGCAACTCCAAACTCTCTATCATTAACCACTCCAATCACACTCCCACGGGCTGTGCGAGGAGTCTCTCCTACAGAGAGAGAGGGAGAGAGAGAGAGAGAGAGAGAGAGAGAGAGAGAGAGAGAGAGAGAGAGAGATGGAAAGGTAGAGAGAGCGAGAGAGAGAGAGAGAGGGAAAGATAGGGAGAGACAGGGAGGGAGAGAGAGAGAGAGAGATGGAGAGGGAAAGATAGGGAGAGACGGAGAGAGAGAGAGAGGGGGGAGAGAGAGAGATGGAGAGGGAAAGAGGGCAAGGGAGAGAGAGAGAGAGAGAGAGAGAGAGAGCGAGAGAGAGAGATGGAGAGGGAAAGATAGGGAGAGACGGAGAGAGAGAGAGAGAGAGAGAGAGAGAGAGGGGGAGAGAGATCTAGAGTCTCTAATAAGACAATTCATCATTGATTTCAAAGAGTGAAAAAATAATAACCTGAACACAATGGTGTCTGACATTCCCTGACGTCTACATCCGGTCCCTCACAAACTGGGCCTCCATTGGCTGGTGCCGGATTGTTGCAAAATCTAATTCTCTCCTGGAAACCCCGCCCACAGGTCACACTGCACGGCTCCCACTTTTCCCAGTGTGAGAACCCACCTGGAACTGCAGAACCCAAAACAGTGAGATCTGATCAACAGGAACCCTCCACCGAATGTAAACAGAAAACTAAAGAGTAACTGAACCTTGAACTCTTAGAGAAACCGTTCGCTCCACGACTCCAGCTTCACCTTCAGCCACACAGCGGTAAACTCCTGAGTCCCCGCTCTGATACACAAACACATACAATCAAATCAATCTGCAAATTCCAAACAGTCTAGTCCATCTCTAACCAGGTGTTCTGACTGTGTTCTTTGACTCCAAGTTTAGCAAGAATCCCAGCGTTCCCAAAGTGAGGAATTCAGGTGAGGTCTGCAGTGGGCTGCAATCAATTTCACTTCCAAACTCACCCCTGAAAGCTTTAATGTACTTACTTATTTATAAAGTAAACACTGGAGAGAATCTGTTCTCGGGCCATATCCGTGCAGCAGACGATGTAGACACTGTCCAGGTAAAACGTCAGTTTCTCCGTTACTCACCGTTACACTGTGGATGACCAGAGAGCCGTTGTGAAGAGGGTGGTGTTTCTTGGAGCCCACCAGGGGGCGCTCATCTCTGTGCCACTGCAGAACTGGAGATGGATTTCCTTTAATTGGACAATCCAACATTACTGTTCCACCAGCCGACACGGTCAGAGACACATGGGCTTCACCTCTCAGCACGGGGGGCTCTGTAGAAGGGATCCGGTTAAAACTCGCTGTACTCTCGGGACAAGGTTCAGGCTCAGTCTCTCATTTCAGGTTCTGCCGACAGCTGATTGGCTGGTTGATTATGATGTTATGATAGAGTGTTAAAGCTGTACCTGTGATTCGGATGATAGAAAGAGCCTTAATGGTTCCAACAGCATTCTAATCTGATAGAGTGTG
>NC_089813.1:1457780-1462780 GCF_029633855.1 Hoplias malabaricus | reverse complement strand
GGTTAGGATTGAGGGTTTAGGATTAGGGTTGAGTGTTTGGGGATTAGGATTGGGGGTTTAGGGTTAGGATTGAAGGTTTTGGGGTTAGGAATGAGGGTTTAGGGGTTAGGAATGAGGGTTTAGGGGTAGGATTGAGGGTTTAGGGGTTAGGAATGAGGGTTTAGGTTAGGTTTGAGGGTTTAGGGTTAGGGATTGAGGGTTTAGGGGTTAGGATTGAGGGTTTAGGGTTAGGATTGAGGGTTTAGGGTTAGGATTGAGGGTTTAGGGGTTAGGATTGAGGGTTTAGGGGTTAGATTGAGGGTTTAGGGGATAGGATTGAGGGTTTAGGGTTAGGATTGGGGGTTTAGGGTTAGGATTGGGGGTTTAGGGGTTAGGATTGAGGGTTTAGGATTGGGGTTGAGAGTTTGGGGGTTAGGATTGAGGGTTTAGGGGTTAGGGTTGAGGGTTTAGGGGTTAGGATTGAGGGTTTAGGGTTAGGATTGAGGGTTTAGGGGTTAAGATTGATGAGGATGCCCCTTGCAGACACAGCCCTGTCAGTAATTGTTGTAGAATGTGGGTAAGTTCCCACGGAAGAAGCAGAAGAGCTCATTTCCTTCCTGTAGCTTTACTGAAAGTGTGTTTACTCGCCATGCCCAGGTGTACTCACACACACACACACACACCAGGAGAGACAGAGAGAGGGACTTCACTGTGAGAATTCAGTAGAAATACTGATTGTCAGCTGAGAAAATAACCTTCAGTTTGTGGAGAAATTGCTGAGTTCTGTTTTTCTCTCAGTTTGTGGAACGGCAGAACAGAGTTCCCCTAACCTTCCAGCAGCCAGACGTCTGCAGACACCTGCTTTAACCTGAGCCCTGTGTGTTTAACCTCTAAAGAAAAGCATAGTGTGAACAAACATGGTCTAGATCATCATGCCCAAGGCCAAGGGTCCACCAGAGAGGTGTAAACCCCCAACACTGAGCCGTGGAACAGCGAAACTGTGTTCTCCAGAGGATCTCTATCACTCCAGAGAACAGAGAGAGAAAGAGAGAAGGTAAAGAACTGGAGGAGATTTCTATCAGCTCTGAGAGAGTTTTCACAGAGAAACAAAAGACATACGTTTGCCGCCTTAAACAGTGCCACCTTAAACAGTGCCGCCTTAAACACTGCTGTCCTGTTCTCCTGCTGGGTTAGGGTTAGGAGCGGAGTGATGTGTATCTGGACACGCAGCGACCTGCCGCTATGAGCTCATTCAGCACCAAAGTTGAGCTCTGTGTGTGTGTGTGTGTGTGTGTGTGTGTGTGTGTGTGTGTGTGTGTGTTATATAACCGCACTGAGTTCTCTGTGTTGTTCTCAGTCCAGATGTTGGTGACAGCTGTTTCAGAGTGGCTCCTGTTTCAGACACATTTTTTCTCCGGTCGTGTGGTGTGTGCTACATTTGACCTTTGACACCAAACCCCACCTCCTCTTACGTCCATTAATCTTAAACATTTACAGTGTGTTTGCGCAACCTCACGACAACCTCGTGGCCTCCGATGCTGGTTTAATAGACTCCAGTGAGGAACTGGCAGTGGAGGCTGAAGAGCTGAGAGCAGACTCAGAAAGACTCAGGAGTCAGGAGTGGAGTGAGATTTTATTGCTCTTTAACGACTCAGGAGACACAATGGTGATTATCCTACAATAACTGAGACATAAAGGAGGCATGAGGTGGGGGAAGAGATAAGAGAGATAAAGGACAGAGTACAGTTTGGTTCCTGAGGCGAGGCTGAGCACAGTCTGTGACTTCACTGAGATCTCCACTAAAACCCCAGGAGACGCATTTGAGCAGCTGGAGGCTTGTGTTAAAATCTCATTTGTGTTTCCATCAGATCTCATTGTTGTGTAGGAGAAATCAGTGAGACATTACAGAGATCTCTTTTTGAGTTTTCTTTACTCGGGGGTGTTGTTCCGCACGGTGAGAGCCTGAGAGACTCAATGAGCTCACGTCCTGTGGGAGATCACGGATGATCTCCGTCCTGGTTCCGACTCCCGCAGGTGAAAGGAGTCTTCCTCGTTCCTGGAGGATGATGAGATCAGATAAACACACAGAGGGGTTTGTGTGGAGGAGACGCTGAGGACGCACATTGTCTCCAAACAGACTCTGACTCCTGCTGCAGAGACGATCCACTGTGATATCTTTGTTGACCTCAGCGTACGTGGCTTCAATCACAAAGCAATCTCTTTACAAACACACTCCTTCATTGACGGCAACTTTAAATCCATCAGTGACTCAGACACTGACGGCACCTTTAAAGTTGATCTGTGTTCAGATTCTGCTTGTTTATATTTTTGGTTTGTTTAGTTTAAACTAATCCTGATGTACATCTGAGCGTCTGGGAGTGTGTCACAAGACAAACATCTGTAAACGTTATTCTGAAGCTTAGTTTATTTGTTTTGGGACAACAGCGTTCTGACTCTTCATCTCATAGAACAGATCATTCATTCATTCATTCACTGTCTGTAATCCTTATCCAGTTCAGGGCGGCGGTGGGTCCAGAGCCTACCCAGAATTACTGGGCGCAAGGCGGGAACACACCCTGGAGGGGGCGCCAGTCCTTCACAGGGCGACACACAGACAGTCCTCAGAGACAGTCACCCGGAGGAAACCCACGCAGACACAGGGAGAACACACCACACTCCTCACAGACAGTCACCCGGAGGAAACCCACGCAGACACAGAGAGAACACACCACACTCCTCACAGACAGTCACCCGGAGGAAACCCACGCAGACACAGGGAGAACACACCACACTCCTCACAAACAGTCACCCGGAGGAAACCCACAAAGACACAGGAAGAACACACCACACTCGAACCCACAACCTCCAGGACACTGTAAATCATGGACTGTACCTTTAAAAAGAGAAAGATATAGCTTCTATTCTATTGGTCAGTGCCGGTCTGTTGCTGTGGTTCAGTGTCAGAGATAGTTAGTGGTGTGCCTTCTGCTGTGTGTGTGTGATGTCAGCAGTCTTAGAAATGACAGGAATTTTACTCTGACTCCAGATCAGCTGGAAATCCCCAGAGAAACAGAATACACAGAGAGAGCTGACTACAGTTAAACTCTCTCTCTCTCTCTCTCGCTCTCATGCATTCATTCTGTTCTGTAAGTGCTTCCTCCTGAGGGTCTTGGTGGTCCGCAGTCCCCCGGAGTGACCTGTCTGTTCTGGTTTGTGTGCGTGCGTGCGTGTGTGTGTGTTGTTCTTTGTTGTGAAAGTGGGCCGGACAGAAGCAGGTCAGAGTAGCGCTGAAAGTTTGACCCATTTCCACACATTTATCACTCTATTCCTCACAGAAAGAGCGAGGGATGAGGGTTCTTTCATTTCGTCTCTCTCTCACTGATTGTGTGTGTGTGTGTGTGTGTTTCCTGTATCCATAAGCAGAAACACTCTGTTCCAGAAACACTGGAGTTTTATAATGTCTTACAACCGCCAACATTTACACAAATGTGTCCCACTCTAACACAGTGTGTGTATGTGTGTGTTAGTGTGTGTGTGTGTGTGTGTGTGTGTACCTGCCGTTTTCTGAACATAACATGTTTGTAACATTTTGCACAGAGCAATATGCTCCATGTTCCCCCAGGGAGAATGTTTCTGATAAAGTGGCCAGTCGTGCACCTATAGCGACTGTTTCTGATAAAGTGGCCAGTCGTGCACCTATAGCGGACTGTTTCTGATAAAGTGGCCAGTCGTGCACCTATAGCAGAGTGTTTCTGATAAAGTGGCCAGTCGTGCACCTATAGCGGACTGTTTCTGATGAAGTGGCCAGTCGTGCACCTATAGAGGAGGTTTCTGATAAAGTGGCCAGTCGTGCACTTATGGAGGGATGTTTCTGATAAAGTGGCCAGTCATGCACCTATAGTGGAGGGTTTCTGATAAAGTGGCCAGTCGTGCACCTATAGAGGAGGTTTCTGATAAAGTGGCCAGTCATGCACTTATGAAGGGGTGTTTCTGATAAAGTGGCCAGTCATGCACCTATAGCAGACTGTTTCTGATAAAGTGGCCAGTCGTGCACCTATAGCGGACTGTTTCTGATAAAGTGGCCAGTCGTGCACCTATAGAGGAGGTTTCTGATAAAGTGGCCAGTCATGCACTTATGAAGGGGTGTTTCTGATAAAGTGGCCAGTCATGCACCTATAGCAGACTGTTTCTAATAAAGTGGCCAGTCGTGCACATATAGCAGACTGTTTCTGATAAAGTGGCCTGTCATGCACCTATAGCGGACTGTTTCTGATAAAGTGGCCAGTCGTGCAGCTATAGCGGACTGTTTCTGATAAAGTGGCCAGTCGTACACCTATAGAGGAGTGTTTCTGATAAAGTGGCCAGTCGTGCAGCTAAAGCAGGCTGTTTCTGATAAAGTGGCCAGTCGTGCACCTATAGCGTACTGTTTCTGATAAAGTGGCCAGTCGTGCACCTATAGCGACTGTTTCTGATAAAGTGGCCAGTGTGCAGCTATAGCAGACTGTTTCTGATAAAGTGGCCAGTCGTGCACCTATAGCTGACTGTTTCTGATAAAGTGGCCAGTCATGCACCTATAGCCGACTGTTTCTGATAAAGTGGCCAGTCATGCAGCTATAGCTGACTGTTTCTGATAAAGTGGCCAGTCATGCAGCTATAGCAGACTGTTTCTGATAAAGTGGCCAGTCATGCACTTATGGAGGGGTGTTTCTGATAAAGTGGCCAGTCATGCACCTATAGCAGACTGTTTCTGATAAAGTGGCCAGTCGTGCACCTATAGCGGACTGTTTCTGATAAAGTGGCCAGTCGTGCAGCTATAGCAGACTGTTTCTGATAAAGTGGCCAGTCGTGCACCTATAGCTGACTGTTTCTGATAAAGTGGCCTGTCTTGCACCTATAGCGGACTGTTTCTGATAAAGTGGCCAGTCGTGCACCTATAGCAGACTGTTTCTGATAAAGTGGCCAGTCTTGCACCTATAGCGGACTGTTTCTGATAAAGTGGCCAGTCGTTCACCTATAGAGGA
>NC_089813.1:1427780-1450280 GCF_029633855.1 Hoplias malabaricus | reverse complement strand
AGTAAATTGAGGTCAAAGAGAGAAAGACAGAGAGAACAGCAGAGTTTCCTGGAAGTCTCCGGCTCCTGAGTTTTACTGAAACAGTGAAGAGGAGGAGGATGAAGGTGATGGAGGTGATGGTTATGGGAAGTGATGTTGTCTCTTTCCCAACAGCATCCGTTTATCACTGCACAGGGCATCGCCTCAGCATCCCGTTTCCTGGCAACCAGCATCAACATCCTGTTTCCCAGCAACAAGTGTCAGCATCATGTTTCCTGGCAACCAGCATCATCCCAGCATCAGCATCTCATTTCCCTGCATCCCGCATCCTACTGTAACACATCAACTTCCCACAATGTCCTTTACTTCCTGAAGGTGGCGCTTCTCTCCATCATTCACATGCTTTCCCAGCATCCATTTTTTTATCACTACACCAGCTTCTTGTTTCCCGGCAACCGGCATCGACATCCTGTTTCCCGGCAACCAGCATCTGTCTCATCCCACTGCAGCAGGAAACCCCAGCTGCTTTTTCCGGAACATTGCACACCCTTTTCACACAAAAACCCCACACAGAAACACTCACTCGACGCAGCGTCTGGAAACGAGCCACAGCTCAGGGCTCTTCATTTACACAGACTCTTAAAAGCCTCAGACAGAAACGCTGCGTCTGCTCTGAGTCGTAAAGGGCTTTAACACGGCACCGTGTCCTGACCAGGAGTTTCTCTTTGATGTGGAAGTCTTTTACCAAACAGGCTTTTTTTTTACACATTTCAACAAAACAGTCCTCAGACAGAAGGCAGTGTTTATGAAGTCGTTATTTATTGATTATACATTGTTTTCTAATACATTGCTGTGTCGTCTCTGAATGAACCAGATTATTCTCCACTGAGTGGGTCCCCTGTTCGGTTCAGACTCTCCACTAGGTGTCAGTGGTCAGTGTTTTAAAACGTGCAGAAGACAATTACAGTGAAAGTATTAAAGGGTGTTTTTGGTGCAGTTTCTCACATGGACACTAGAGAGCAGCACCTTCAAGTGAAACTGCTCACAGAGGGAGAGAGAGAGTGTGTGTGTGTGTGTGTGTGTGTGTGTGTGTGTGGGTGGGTGGGGGGGGGGGGGGGGGGGTGAGGGGAAAGAAACTGGCCCAGAGACAGAAATGTTTACAAACATACACCAATCAACCAGAAGATTAAAACCACCACCTCATTTCTCCCCTCACTGTCCCCTTCGCTCACTCTAGAGTTCTACACTTACACTATGTAGTCCAGCTGTGGCTCTACATACTTCATTACCCCCCTTTCCCCCCTGTTCTTCACCCCTCAGGACCCCCACAGAGCAGGTGTGATGTGGTGGTGGATCATTCTCAGCGCTGCAGTGACACTGACGTGGTGGTGGTGTGTTAGTGTGTGTTGTGCTGGTGTAGAGTGGATCAGACACAGCAGTGCTGCTGGAGTTTTTAAACATTCAGCTGACAGCATCCTGTGCTCAGTTCTGTGTCTGATTCAGTCAAGTGTATTGTTTCATTCATTACATTTTCATTTTCTTTGTAGTTCTCCTTCTGTCTGCGAGAGTTTCTCTTCTTGTGTGTGGTGTGTTCTTCCTGTGACGTGGCGGTCACTTCCTGGGGTCCGAGGGTCCGTCCTGGACAAACAAACAGAGGAAAACGTAAACAGAAGGGACTGAGTGTGAAGCTGAACTGAGCCGGGGACCAGAGGAAGCAGGACGGTAACTGACCCTCTCTGAGCAGAGTGAGTCTCTGACGGATTTGTTTTCGTTTGTAGATGAGTCCGGTGACGGTCAGGAGAAACCCCAGCAGCAGCACCGCGGTTCCCACCGCCGTTCTGTCCCTGTCCGACTCCGACAGGCTCTCTGTCACAGGACACAGCAGGAGGACACACGTTACGGTCATGTACACTGACTGCACATGCCCCTGGGTCGTCTCAGACTTTCTCTGGATCTGTCACTGTGGCGGAACAGTGCTTTAATAAATGTGTTATAAAGGTGTCATGAGCTCCCTGTGGATAGCTATAGTAGTTATTCAGTTTATAACAGTTTACATGTTGTAATAAAACTGTAATGAGCTGACAATGCTTCTCTCCTCAGTGGATGATGTTTTTAAGGGTGTGTAGAAGTAGTAATAAAGGTGTAATAAGCTCACGGTGGCCCTGTGTCCAGTTGAACAGCGCAGGCCGGGGGAAGCTGGGATGCTCCACTCTGCAGGTGATGCTTTGTCCTGGTTTGAGGGCAATGTCCAGCTGGGAGTGGACCTGGTAAAGCCAGTCTCCATTGGCCATTTCCTGCGTGGACACCAGGTCCTGAGTCACTTCCTGTCCATCCTGGAGCCAGGTGAGAGTGATGCCTGATGGGTAAAATCCGTACGCACTGCACTTCAACACCGAAAGACCCTCGCCTTTCACTGACCTCAGAGACTTCACAGTCACCTCCGGCCGAACTGCAGCAGGACAGAGAGAGCAGGGTTTAATCACACACACACACACACACACACACAGTCTCTACTGGACTCTACTGGAATCACAATCACTGTGATTCTCTAACCCCGTCTCTAAGGGGAACAGTGGGCTTTGGAAACCACAACAACGGCGGCGCTAACGTTAAGCGGTGTTTACTCGTGGTGTATCGGCGTGTTGTTGTTGTTGCGTGGCGTAGAGTGACGACTCTCTCTGGACGATCAGCGCTCTGCAAGGTTTACACGCCACGGTTTAGTCCCTACTCGACTCGCTCTGAACCACGAGAGAAAAGCCACTAAACAAGAACCCGCTTCTAGAACCAGGACCTGATTCACCTGGTGGAGGAGGGAACAGAGTAGAGCCCAGTAGAGTAGAGGAGAGACCCTGCAGTGGAGTAGATTTAAGGTGGTTTCAGTGGGTTAGGGAGGTTTTGATTGGTGTGAACAGTGTAAATGTGAGGAGTGTGTGGTTCTGACCTGTTTTGTTCATTACTGACAGGGATGGTATGTTCTTTCTGCAGATGGACATGACGTTATCCGCCTCTGATCGGAGCCAGTCGCTCTTATTGTTCAGATCTCTGGCCCATTTTTCTCCGTACGCGCTGTTGGCCGTGACCCTGTTCTCTGTGCTGTTGTATTTCAGGAACGTGTCTTTGTTGTAAATCAGTTCTAAAAGAACCTCAATGTTCTCCAGAGAACCGAGAGTCCGGCACTCCACAGAATAAAAGGCATAGTGGCCTTGGACTGCACAGAAACAAAGAGGAGTTCATTAGCGTTCGTACACAACCAGCTGAAACACACTGACCCCTAGTGGCCAGGATGTGATACTAACTCTGTACTAAATCTATTTATAAAAGTCCTTCCCCCTGAGGGGGACCCACTCTCTGGAGCAGAAGTTAGTTCAGAATTAATATACAATAATGAACAAATAATAATATATAATCCACATATGTTTCTTAACTTCTGTTACAGAGCGGTGCCCTGGCGCCCCCTACAGGACCAACCCCTGTGTTGTAGCAGTTAAAAATAAGGAAACTCTCTGTTGAAACTGAACAAAGAAAACAGCGACAGGAACTGAACTGAACAGAATGAGATGAAATAATGTTTAGACAGTGACACTCTCTCTCTCTCTCTCTCTCTCTCTCTCTCTCTCTCTCCCTCACACACACACACACACCACTCACACACACACACTGTAAACTGTTTCTTACCTGCTGCTGGTAGAACCGAGAAGAACACACTCAGCTGAAGAAACTTTAACATCATTAAACCTTCAGCTCTGCACCTGTGTGTGTGTGTGTGAGAGAGAGAGAGAGAGAGGGAGAGAGAGAGCGTGTGTGAAGTAGATTTAAGGTGGTCTGATTGTATGTAAAGAGGTATTAAGGCGGTGCGTCTCGTCACGCTTCACATCTTTATCTGTTTACAAAGAGAAGAGGGAAATTTCCACAGAGTTTAAAAAACCTGCTTTCATTCTCTCTTCTCCTCCCCCAGCACACACACACACACACTCACACACACACACACCCACACACACACACACACACACACACACACTCTCTCTCTCTCTCTCTCACAAAACCTGTTCTAATACAACTTTATTGGCACTGTTTGCACAGTAATTATCATTATGTTCACAAATAACAGGGTGAGTGACAGGGTGAGTGTGTGTGTGTGTGAAAAGGTGAGCATGTGTGATTTTGTGAGTGCCAGGGTGAGTGTGTGTGTGTGTGTGACTGCGTGAGTGTGTGAGTGAAAGGGTGAGTGTGTGAGTGACAGGGTGAGTGTGTGAGTGACAGGATGAGTGTGAGGGTGACAGGATGAGAGTGTGCGTGACTGGGTGAGTGTGTGAGTGACAGGGTGAGTGTGTGAGTGACAGGATGAGTGTGAGAGTGACTGGGTGAGTGTGTGAGTGAATGGGTGTGTGTGTGAGTGAATGGGTGAGTGTGAGTGACTGGGTGAGTGTGTGAGTTACAGGGTGCACGTGTGAATGACAGGGTGAGTGTGTGTGAGTGACTGGGTGAATGAAAGGGTGAGTTTGTGAGTGACAGGGTGTGTGTGTGAGTAACAGGGTGAGTGTGTGTGTGGGTGAGTGGGTGAGTGACAGGGTGAGTGTTTGGGTGAGTGACAGGGTGCATTTGTGAGTGACAGGGTGAGTGTGTGTGTGACTGGGTGAGTGTGTGAGTAACAGGGTGAGTGTGTGGGTGGGTGAGTGTGTGAGTGACAGGGTGAGTGTTTGGGTGAGTGACAGGGTGCATGTGTGAGTGACAGAGTGAGTGTGTGTGTGAGTGGGTGAGTGTGTGCGCGACTGGGCAAGTGTGTGAGTGACAGGGTGTGTGTGTGAATGATAGGGTGAGTGTGTGTGTGAATGATAGGGTGAGTGTGTGTGAGTGACTAGGTGAGCATGTGAGTGAAAGGATGAGTGTGCAAGTGACAGGGTGAGTGTGTCAGTGACTGGATGAGTGATAGGATGAGTGTGTGAGTGACAGCGTGAGTGCGTGAGTTACAGGGTGAGTGTGTGAGTTACTGGGTGAGTGACAGGTTGTGTGTGTGAGTGACAGAGTGAGTGTGTGAGTGACAGAGTGAGTGTGTGAGAGACTGGGTGAGTGTGTGAGTGACTGGGTGAGTGACAGGTTGTGTGTAAGTGACAGGGTGAGTGTGTGAGTGACTGGGTGAGTGACAGGTTGTGTGTGTGAGTGACATGGTGAGTGTATGAGTGACAGGGTGATTGTGTGAGTGACAAGGTGAGTGTGTGTGAGTGACTAGGTGAGTGACATGGTGAGTGTGTGAGTGAAAGGGTGAGTGTGTGAGTGACTGGTTGAGTGTGAGAGTGACTGGGTGAGTGTGTGAGTGACAGGGAGAGTGTGTGAGTTACAGGGTGCATGTGTGAATGACAGGGTGAGTGTGTGTGAGTGACTGGGTGAATGTGTGGGTGAAAGGGTGAGTTTGTGAGTGACAGGGTGTGTGTGTGAGTAACAGGGTGATTGTGTGGGTAGATGAGTGTGTGAGTGACAGGGTGAGTATCTGAGTGACAGGGTGAGTGTTTGGGTGAGTGACAGGGTGCATGTGTGAGTGACAGGGTGAGTGTGTGCGTGAGTGGGTGAGTGTGTGCGCGACTGGGCGAGTGTGTGAGTGACTGGGTGAGTGACATGGTGAGTGTGTGAGTGATAGGGTGAGTGTGTGAGTGACTGGTAATGCTAGAGCCGCACTGTGACCCTGATTATGATCAAGTACTTGCAGGAGATGAATGAATGAATGAATGAATGACTGTAAACTGGTTTTTAATCAACTTCCATTTCATAAAACACAGCGAGCACATGAGATTTAACACTTTAGGATCAGTGCTGTATTTACAGGTGTGTCTGAGGCCGTTACTGTTGGTGTGTCTGAGATCGTTGCTCTGGGGTGTGTCTCTGTGTGTTAAAGCGGTTCTGGAGATTCCTGTTTCACTAAAGATCCTGAGGCAACATGTGGAGCTCCACACACACTCCTTCTTCACAGGAACTTTCCAGAAATTACACAACAGATTTCACTACAACTTTTCTCCATATCAGCCCTGTGTCCTCCACTGTCCACTGTCCCCCACCGTCCACTGTCCTCACTTTCTGTGAGGGGCTTTTAGAGGAGGACGTCTGGTTCCATTCAGCTCCACTGTCCCCCACCGTCCACTGTCCTCACTTTCTGTGAGGGGCTTTTAGAGGAGGACGTCTGCTTCCATTCACCTCCACTGTCCCCTGTCCCCCACCGTCTACTGTCCTCACTTTCTGTGAGGGGCTTTTAGAGGAGGACGTCTGCTTCCATTCACCTCCACTGTCCCCTGTCCCCCACCGTCCACTGTCCTCACTTTCTGTGAGGGGCTTTTAGAGGAGGACGTCTGCTTCCATTCACCTCCACTGTCCACTGTCCCCCACCGTCCACTGTCCTCACTTTCTGTGAGGGGCTTTTAGAGGAGGACGTCTGCTTCCATTCACCTCCACTGTCCACTGTCCCCCACCGTCCACTGTCCTCACTTTCTGTGAGGGGCTTTTAGAGGAGGACGTCTGGTTCCATTCACCTCCACTGTCCACTGTCTCCCGCCGTCCACTGTCCTCACTTTCTGTGAGGGGCTTTTAGAGGAGGACGTCTGGTTCCATTTACCTCCACTGTCCCCCACCGTCTACTGTCCTCACTTTCTGTGGGGGGCTTTTAGAGGAGGACGTCTGGTTCCATTCACCTCCACTGTCCACTGTCCACCGTCTACTGTCCTCATTTTCTGTGAGGGGCTTTTAGAGGAGGACGTCTGCTTCCATTCACCTCCACTGTCCACTGTCTCCCGCCGTCCACTGTCCTCACTTTCTGTGGGGGGCTTTTAGAGGAGGACGTCTGCTTCCATTCACCTCCACTGTCCCCCACTGTCTACTGTCCTCACTTTCTGTGGGGGGCTTTTAGAGGAGGACGTCTGCTTCCATTCACCTCCACTGTCCCCCACTGTCTACTGTCCTCACTTTCTGTGGGGGGCTTTTAGAGGAGGACGTCTGCTTCCATTCACCTCCACTGTCCCCCACTGTCTACTGTCCTCACTTTCTGTGAGGGGCTTTTAGAGGAGGACGTCTGGTTCCATTCACCTCCACTGTCCACTGTCCCCCACCGTCTACTGTCCTCACTGTCCACTGTCCCCCATCGTCTACTGTCCACTGCTCTGATTCTCTCTGTATTGTTTTGAGTGGAATATTTTGGAGACTGGTGGAATTTCCTTTTTCACAAAGACAATAGAAGAAAGGCCTTTGGATCTGAAAGTGAAACTAAACTCATTTATTTAATAGACAACACCCAGCATCTCAATATCAGGAGGAGGAAGAAGTATTTGCCCACAAAATTCTATCTCTCTCTCTCTCTCTCTCTCTCTCTCTCACACACACACACACACACACACACAATGGCATCAGCGTGAATGCGTGACAGAGAGCAGAGGAAACTACAGAAACATTACAAAAGTCCGTCCAGGTTTTGATTCAGTGTCAGTTTGTTTGTGAATGACAGATGGATGAAATGCTAACTTTAATCGTCCACATATTAACAGTCGGTGCTGTTGGGTCTCAGCTGACGGGTGAGTACCGACTTTTTTCAGTCTGCTTTCTCCAAGACGAGACGCGTGTGTTTCTACAGCACCCTCCTTCACTGCAGTCGTTTACAGTGTTTTACAAAAGAGGAGATACAGACGAGAGAGAGCTGAAATAAACCAGACGTCATTAAACATGACTCAAAAATGAACACAGGAACATTCCTGAGAATGAGGCCTTCACACTCTTAATTACAGTGTTATTACAAATATTTAAATAGAATTAAAAAAGACATGAAATTAAAGAGAGAAACACCTAAGAGTGGAGTGCGGTGAAATATTATTGAAAATAAAACCTGACGTCAGAAGAGGAGCAGAATCTGAGCTGGATTTATCCCGTGTTTTCTGACTGGGGGGGTCTTGTTTCTCAGTGTGTGTGTTGGTGGCCTCCAGAGTAATGTGCATTATTGTTCTGGTCCTCAGGATTTCACCAGTTTGGTGTGATTCAGGGGTGTGACGAGAGCAGTTGTGATTTCTCAGTGGTGTTTGACGGAGAGAAGCTGGGGTATTATGACTACAAGGAGAATAGGATGGTTCCCACGCTGCCGGAGTTTGCGGATCCTGCAATCATTCCAGATTTCATTAAGGAAGCTAAAAGATGGCCGAACACGTGTAAATATCTGCAAAACATTGTAAACCAGGGCTTCGAGAACCTTCCAGAGGAACTTGGTAAGATCTGTCAGAGACTGGCCTCCAGAGCAGCGCACTACTTTAATCCTCTTACAGCTCTAAGATACTGTGTGGTGGCAGTCTTGCCGAGGGGACTCTTATTTTCAACCTGATATCACGGCTGAAACGTACCTATGCTACTAAAAGACCACACCAGCTAAAACGTACATTTAACTACGTTTAACTTGATTTGCGCCCCCTATCCTCTAAGGCCGCTTGGAAAACTGCATGCTGAACCAAAGCATTCAAGTAGAAGATAATTTAACTTTTTTTAGTAGAAAAATGTGTAGGGCGGCACGGTGGTGCAGCAGGTAGGTGTCACAGTCACACAGCTCCAGTGACCTGGAGGTTGTGGGTTTGATTCCCGCTGTGGGTGACTGACTGTGAGGAGTTGCGCCCAATGATTCCAGGTAGGCTCTGGGCCCACCGCGACCCTGAATCGGATAAGCGGTTACTGATAATGAATGAATGAATATATATATATACATCTATTCACTCGGCAGGTTGCGGCTGCTCTTACTCGCGCGCGAAACTAAACTACATTTCCCACAATGCCGGATTGTAGTTTATTTTCGCGCGCGAGTAAGAGCAGCCGCAACCTGCCGAGTGAATATATATATATCTGTCTGTGTAGGATATTTTATTTTGCTTGACACCAAGACCTCCCTCTAGATTTATATATATATATATATATATGTGTGTGTGTGTGTGTGTGTGTGTGTGTGTACACGTGGCATATCAGTTAATTGCCAAATTTTCTAAACACAATTTTCCACTAAAAAAGTTAAATAATCTTCTACTTGAATGCTTTGGTTTCCAAGCGGCCTTAGAGGCTAGGGGGCGCAAATCAGGTTAAACGTAGTTAAATGTACGTTTTAGCTGGTGTGGTCTTTTAGTAGCATAGGTACGTTTCAGCCGTGATATCAGGTTTCTTATTTTGTAATATGTAGATCTGAGCAAGGAATGCAGAAAGGTTTCACACACTCACCCAGTCACTCACACACTCACCCTTTCACTCACACACTCACCCAGTCACTCACACACTCACCCAGTCACTCACATACACTCACCCAGTCACTCACACAGTCACTCACACACACTCACCCAGTCACACACACACTCATCCAGTCACTCACATAAACTCACACACTCACCCAGTCACTCACACGTTCATCCAGTCACTCACATACACTCACTCACTCACTCACACAGTCACTCACACACTCACCCATTCACCCACACACTCACCCAGTCACTCAAACACACTCACCCAGTCACTCACACACACTCACCCAGTTACTCTCACACTCACCCAGTCACTCACACACACTCACCCAGTCACTCACACACTCACCCTGTCACTCACACGTTCATCCAGTCACTCACATACACTCACCCAGTCACTCACACACACTCACCCAGTCACACACACACTCATCCAGTCACTCACATAAACTCACCCAATCACTCACACACTCACCCAGTCACTCGCACGTTCATCCAGTCACTCACATACACTCACCCAGTCACACACACACTCACACAGTCATTCACACACTCACCCATTCACTCTCAGACTCACCCTGTCACTCACACACTCATCCAGTCACTCACACACACTCACGAAAACACTCACACTTTCATCCAGTCACTCACATACACTCACCCAGTCACTAACACAGTCACTCACACACACTCACCCAGTCACACACACACTCAGTCACACACACACACTCATCAAGTCACTCACATAAACTCACCCAGTCACTCACACACTCACCCAGTCACTCACACATTCATCCAGTCACTCACCCAGTCACTCACACACACTCACCCAGCCACACACACACTCATCCGGTCACTCACACATTCATCCAGTCACTCACATACACTCAGCCAGTCACTGACACACACTCACCAAGTCACTCACACACTCACCCAGTTACTCACACACTCACCCAGTCACTCACACACTCACCCAGTCACTCACAAACACTCACCCAGTTACACACACACTCACCCAGTCACACACACACTCACAGTCACACACACACTCATCAAGTCACTCACATAAACTCACCCAGTCACTCACACACTCACCCAGTCACTCACACTCACCCAGTCACTCACACATTCATCCAGTCACTCAAATACACTCAGCCAGTCACTCACACACACTCACCAAGTCACACAAACACTCACCCAGTTACTCACACACTCACCCAGTCACTCACACTCACCCAGTCACTCACACACATTCACCCAGTTACACACACACTCATCCAGTCACTCACATAAACTCACCCAGTCACTCACACACTTACCCAGTCACTCGCACGTTCATCCAGTCACTCACACAGTCACTCACACACCCACAGTCATTCACACACTCAACCAGTCACCCACACACTCACCCAGTCACTCACACACACTCACACAGTCACTCTCACACTCACACAGTCATTAGCACACTCATCCAGTCACTCACATAAACTCACCCAGTCACTCACACACTCAACCAGTCAATCACACATTCATCCAGTCACTCACACACCCACAATCATTCACACACTCACCCAGTCACCCACACACTCACCCAGTCACTCACACACACTCACCCAGTCACTCACACATTCATGCAGTCACTCACCCAGTCACTCACACACTCACCCAGTCACTCACACTCACCCAGTCACTCACACATTCATCCAGTCACTCACATACACTCAGCCAGTCACTCACACACACTCACCAAGTCACACAAACACTCACCCAGTCACTCACACATTCATCCAGTCACTCACATACACTCAGCCAGTCACTCACACACACTCACCAAGTCACACAAACACTCACCCAGTTACTCACACACTCACCCAGTTACACACAAACTCATCCAGTCACTCACATAAACTCACCCAGTCACTCACACTCTTACCCAGTCAATCGCACGTTCATCCAGTCACTCACACAGTCGCTCACACACCCACAGTCATTCACACACTCACCCAGTCACCCACACGCTCACCCAGTCACTCACACACACTCACACTGTCACTCTCACACTCACACAGTCATTAGCACACTCATCCAGTCACTCACATAAACTCACCCAGTCACTCACACATTCATCCAGTCACTCACACACCCACAATCATTCACACACTCACCCAGTCACTCACACACACTCACACAGTCACTCTCACACTCACCCAGTCATTAGCACACTCACACACTCACCCATTCACTCTCACACTCACCCAGTCACTCACACACTCACCCAATCACTCACACACACTCACGCAGTCACTCACACACTCACGCAGTCACTCACACACTCATGCAGTCACTCACACATTCACCCAGTCACTCACACACTCACCCAGTCACTCAACCAGTCACACACATACTCACCCAGTCACTCACACACACTCACCCAGTCACACACACACTCACCCAGTCACTCACACACTCATGCAGTCACTCACACATTCATCCAGTCACACATACACTGAGCCAGCCACTCACACACTCACCCAGTCACTCACACACTCACCCAATTACACACACACACTCATCCAGTCACTCACATACACTCACACAGTCACTCACACAGTCACTCACACACACTCACCCAGTCACACACACACTCATCCAGTCACTCACATGAACTCACCCAATCACTCACACACTCACCCAGTCACTCACACGTTCATCCAATCACTCACATATACTCACCAAGTCACTCACACAGTCACTCACACACTCACACAGTCATTCACACACACACTCACCGAGTCACTCACACACACTCACCCAGTCACTCACACACTCACCCAGTTACACACACACACTCATCCAGTCATTCACATAAACTCACTCAGTCACTCACACACTCAACCAGCCACTCTCACACTCACCCAGTCACTCACATACACTCACCCAGTCACTCACACACACTCACCCAGTCACACACACACTCATGCAGTCACTCACACATTCATCCAGTCACTCATATACACTCAGCCAGTCACTCACACACACTCACCCAGTCACTCACACACTTACCCAGTGACTCACACACACTCACCCCGTTACACACACACTCATCCAGTCACTCACATAAACTCACCCAGTCACCCACACACTCACCCAGTCACTTGCACGTTCATCCAGTCACTCACATACACTCACCCAGTCACTCACCCAATCACTCACACACACTCACGCAGTTACACACACACTCACACAGTCACACACACACTCATCCAGTCACTCACATAAACTCACCCAGTCACTCACACACTCATGCAGTCACTCACACGTTCATCCAGTCACTCACATACACTCAGCCAGTCACTCACACGTTCATCCAGTCACTCACATACACTCAGCCAGTCACTCACACACTCACACAGTCACTCACACACTCATCTAGTTTAACATACATTCACCCAGTCACTCACACACACTCACCCAGTCACACAGACACTCACCCAGTCACTCACACACACTCACCCAGTCACTCATACACTCATGCAGTAACTCACACATTCATTCAGTCACTCACATACACTCAGCCAGTCACTCACACACTCACCCAGTCACTCACACACACTCACCCAGTCACACACAAACTCACCTAGTCACTTACACACTCACCCAATCACGCACACACTCACACACACTCACGCAGTCACTCACACGTTCATCCAGTCACTCACATACACTCAGCCAGTCACTCACACACTCATCCAGTTTAACACACATTCACCCAGTCACTCACACACTCACCCAGTCACTCAACCAGTCACACACATACTCACCCAGTCACTCACACACACTCACCCAGTCACACACACACTCACCCAGTCACTCACACACTCATGCAGTCACTCACACATTCATCCAGTCACACATACACTGAGCCAGCCACTCACACACTCACCCAGTCACTCACACACACTCACCCAGACACACACACACTCACCCAGTCACTCACACACTCACTCAATTACACACACACACTCATCCAGTCACTCACATACACTCACCCAGTCACTCACACAGTCACACACACACTCACCCAGTCACTCACACGTTCATCCAATCACTCACATATACTCACCAAGTCACTCACACAGTCACTCACACACTCACACAGTCATTCACACACACACTCACCGAGTCACTCACACACACTCACCCAGTCACTCACACACTCACCCAGTTACACACACACACTCATCCAGTCACTCACATAAACTCACTCAGTCACTCACACACTCAACCAGCCACTCTCACACTCACCCAGTCACTCACATACACTCACCCAGTCACTCACCCAGTCACTCACACACACTCACCCAGTCACACACACACTCATGCAGTCACTCACACATTCATCCAGTCACTCATATACACTCAGCCAGTCACTCACACACACTCACCCAGTTACTCACACACTCACCCAGTGACTCACACACACTCACCCCGTTACACACACACTCATCCAGTCACTCACATAAACTCACCCAGTCACCCACACACTCACCCAGTCACTCGCACGTTCATCCAGTCACTCACATACACTCACCCAGTCACTCACCCAATCACTCACACATACTCACGCAGTTACACACACACTCACACAGTCACACACACACTCATCCAGTCACTCACATAAACTCACCCAGTCACTCACACACTCATGCAGTCACTCACACGTTCATCCAGTCACTCACATACACTCAGCCAGTCACTCACACGTTCATCCAGTCACTCACATACACTCAGCCAGTCACTCACACACTCACACAGTCACTCACACACTCATCTAGTTTAACACACATTCACCCAGTCACTCACACACTCACCCAGTCACTCACACACACTCACCCAGTCACACACACACTCACCCAGTCACTCACACACACTCACCCAGTCACTCATACACTCATGCAGTAACACACATTCATTCAGTCACTCACATACACTCAGCCAGTCACTCACACACTCACCCAGTCACTCACACACACTCACCCAGTCACACACAAACTCACCTAGTCACTCACACACTCACCCAGTCACACACACACTCACACAGTCACACACACACTCATCATGTCACTCACATAAACTCATCCAGTCACTCACACACTCACCCAGTCACTCACACACACTCACCCAGTTACACACACACTCATCCAGTCACTCACATAAACTCACCCATTCACTCAAACACTCACCCAGTCACTCACACATTCATCCAGTCACTCACATACACTCACCCAGTCACTCATACAGTCACTCACACACACTCACCCAGTCACACAAACACTCACACAGTCACACACACACTCACCCAGTTACACACACACTCATCCAGTCACTCACATAAACTCACCCATTCACTCAAACACTCACCCAGTCACTCGCACATTCATCCAGTCACTCACATACACTCACCCAGTCACTCATACAGTCACTCACACACACTCACCCAGTCACACAAACACTCACACAGTCACACACACACTCATCCAGTCACTCACATAAACTCACCCAGTCACTCACACACTCACCCAGTCACTCACACATTCATCCAGTAACTCACACAGTCACTCACACACCCACAGTCAATCACACACTCACCCAGTCACCCACACACTCACCCAGTCACTCACACACTCACCCAGTCATTAGCACACTCAACCAGTCACTCACACACACTCACACACTCACGCAGTCACTCACACGTTCATCCAGTCACTCACATATACTCAGCCAGTCACTCACACACTCATCTAGTCACTCCCTTACATTCACCCAGTAACTCACGCTCACCCAGTCACTCTCACACTCACCCAGTCACTCGCACACTAACCCAGTCACTCATACACTCACCCAGTCATTCACACACACTCACCCAGTCACTCACACACTCACCCAGTCATTCACACACACACACACACACACACACACACACACACACAGTCACTCGCACACTCATCTAGTCACTCACATACACTTAACCAGTCACTCACACACTCACCCAGTCATTCACACACACTCACCCAGTCACTTTCACACTCACCCAGTCACTCACACACTCACCCGGTCACTCACACACACTCACCCAGTCATTCACTCACTCACCCAATCACTCACATACACTTAACCAGTGACTCACACACTCACCCAGTCACACACACACTCATCCAGTCACTCACATAAACTCACCCAGTCACTCACACACTCACGCAGTCACTCACACGTTCATCCAGTCACTCACATACACTCAGCCAGTCACTCACACATTCACACAGTCACTCACACACTCATCTAGTTTAACACACATTCACCCAGTCACTCACACACTCACCCAGTCACTCACACACACTCACCCAGTCACACACACACTCACCCAGTCACTCATACACACTCACCCAGTCACTCATACACTCATGCAGTAACTCACACATTCATTCAGTCACTCACATACACTCAGCCAGTCACTCACACACTCACCCAGTCACTCACACACACTCACCCAGTCACACACAAACTCACCTAGTCACTCACACACTCACCCAGTCACTCACACACTCACCCAGTCACACACACACTCACACAGTCACACACACACTCATCATGTCACTCACATAAACTCATCCAGTCACTCACACACTCACCCAGTCACTCACACATTCATCCAGTCACTCACCCAGTCACACACACACTCACCCAGTCACACACACACTCATGCAGTCACTCACACATTCATCCAGTCACTCACATACACTCAGCCAGTCACTCACACACACTCACCAAATCACACACACACTCACTCAGTTACTCACACACTCACCCAGTCACTCACATACACTCACCCAGTTACACACACACTCATCCAGTCACTCACATAAACTCACCCATTCACTCAAACACTCACCCAGTCACTCGCACATTCATCCAGTCACTCACATACACTCACCCAGTCACTCATACAGTCACTCACACACACTCACACAGTCACACACACACTCATCCAGTCACTCACATAAACTCACCCAGTCACTCACACACTCACCCAGTCACTCACACATTCATCCAGTAACTCACACAGTCACTCACACACCCACAGTCAATCACACACTCACCCAGTCACCCACACACTCACCCAGTCACTCACACACACTCACACAGTCACTCTCACACTCACCCAGTCATTAGCACACTCAACCAGTCACTCACACACACTCACACACACTCACACACTCACGCAGTCACTCACACGTTCATCCAGTCACTCACATATACTCAGCCAGTCACTCACACACTCATCTAGTCACTCCCTTACATTCACCCAGTAACTCACACTCACCCAGTCACTCTCACACTCACCCAGTCACTCGCACACTAACCCAGTCACTCATACACTCACCCAGTCATTCACACACACTCACCCAGTCACTCACACACTCACCCAGTCATTCACACACACACACACACACACACACACAAACACACACACACACACAGTCACTCGCACACTCATCTAGTCACTCACATACACTTAACCAGTCACTCACACACTCACCCAGTCATTCACACACACTCACCCAGTCACTTTCACACTCACCCAGTCACTCACACATTCACCCGGGCACTCACACACACTCACCCAGTCATTCACTCACTCACCCAATCACTCACATACACTTAACCAGTCACTCACACACTCACCCAGTTACACACACATTCATCCAGTCACTCACATAAACTCACCCATTCTCTCACACACTCACCCAGTCACTTGCACATTCATCCAGCCACTCACTTACACTCACCCAGTCACTCATACAGTCACTCACACACACTCACCCAGTCACACACACACTCATCCAGTCACTCACAAAAACTCACCCAGTCACTCACACACTCACCCAGTCACTCACACATTCATCCAGTCACTCACCCAGTCACTCACACACCCACAGTCAATCACACACTCACCCAGTCACCCACACACTCACCCAGTCACTCACACACACTCACACAATCACTCTCACACTCACCCAGTCATTAGCACACTCAGCCAGTCACTCACACACACTCACGCAGTCACTCACACGTTCATCCAGTCACTCACATATACTCAGCCAGTCACTCACACACTCATCTAGTCACTCCCTTACATTCACCCAGTAACTCACACTCACCCAGTCACTCTCACACTCACCCAGTCACTCGCACACTAACCCAGTCACTCACACACTCACCCAGTCATTCACACACACTCACCCAGTCACTCACACACTCACCCAGTCATTCACACACACACACACACAGTCACTCACACACTCATCTAGTCACTCACATACACTTAACCAGTCACTCACACACTCACCCAGTCATTCACACACACTCACCCAGTCACTTTCACACTCACCCAGTCTCTCACACACTCACCCGGTCACTCACACACACTCACCCAGTCATTCACTCACTCACCCAGTCACGCACACACTCACCCAGTCACTCACACACTCACCCAGTCATTCACACACACACACACACCCAGTCACTCGCACACTCATCTAGTCACTCACATACACTTAACCAGTCACTCACACACTCACCCAGTCATTCCCACACACTCACCCAGTCACTTTCACACTCACCCGTTCACTCACACACACTCACCCAGTCACACACATATTCACACACACTCACCCAGTCACACACACACTCATCCAGTCACTCACATACACTTAACCAGTCACTCACACACTCACCCAGTCATTCACACACACTCACCCAGTCACTTTCACACTCACCCAGTCACTCACACACTCACCCGGTCACTCACACACACTCACCCGGTCACTCACACACACTCACCCAGTCACACACACACTCACACACACTCACCCAGTCACACACACACTCATCCAGTCACTCACATACACTTAACCAGTCACTCACACACTCACCCAGTCACTCACACACACTCACCCAGTCACTCGCACACTCACCCAGTCACTCACACACACTCACCCACTCACTCTCACACTCACCCAGTCATTCACACACACTCACCCAGTCACTTTCACACTCACCCAGTCACTCACACACTCACCCGGTCACTTGCACACACTCACCCAATCACACACACACTCACCCAGTCACAAACACACTCATCCAGTCACTCACATACACTTAACCAGTCACTCACACACTCACCCAGTTACTCACAAACCGATGTGTTTACAATGAGACATTCTGAGGACTGTTCAGAATGTGATGAGTTTATTATAATAATGTGTTGATTGTTTAGAGTCTGATTGTGTGTAATGACGGTCTCTGTCTGTGAGGCAGAAGCTCCGTTGGTGTCCCTCTACTGGAAGACGGAGGTGAAGCTGAGGGTCAGTAACTCTCTGGTGTGTCGGGCGAGTTCCTTCTTCCCGCCGCCGGTCACTGTTTTCTGGACGAAGAACAATCTGAACGTGACGGAGGGCGTGAGCCTGGGCCCCTACTATCAGAACTCAGATGGGACGCTGAGCGTGTTCTCCACCCTCGACTTCACTCCGGAACCGGGAGACATCTACAGCTGCACCGTGGAGCACCGCGCCCTGGAGGGCCCACAGACTCGGATATGGGGTGAGCACCGTGGGGGGGCGGGGTCACAGGGATGAACAGAATCAAAATAATCCAGGATTAACCCCCCCACATTAAACTCTAATCTGCCACACTGTTACCTTTAGAGTACAGAGATATCAGTAATAACCACCAATGTTTTACACGTCCCACACCCTTCATCATCCTGGAGATATTAGAACTCCCAGCTTTTCCACTGCAGGGTACCTGCTCCACACAGCTCTACTCGCTTTGTCCCCCACTGTAAACCCCTCAAGCCCCGAAATGTATCGGGTGTCGTCTCTAAACCCCGTCGTGAGTCGGATAAAAACAAACGTGATCTCAAACGTGATCGCTGCAGCTGGAGATTTTACAGATGGAGAGTTGGTGCTGGTCGTCTGCGTAGAGTGACGACTCTCTCTGGACGATCAGCGCTCTGCAAGGTTTACACGCCACGGTTTAGTCCCTACTCGACTCGCTCTGAACCACGAGAGAACAGCCACTAAACAAGAACCCGCTTCCAGAACCAGAACCTGATTCACCTGGTGGAGGAGAGTAGGGACCCTGCAGTGGAAATAAACAAATCAAAACCAACAGCAACCACCCTGATAATCTATTTACATCTTTATTTCTCATCTGTCTTTGTGTGTGTGTGTGTGTGTGCAGAAGTAGACACGGAGGTGGAGGAGCTGAGTTTGTTTCCCACAGTGCTTGTGGTAGAGTTGTGTCTTGGCATTTCTGGAATAATTGCTGGAGTCGTCCTCATCCTCAAATGCAACTAGACACTAAACTCTTAATTTAATGTTATTCTATGAACATCATCCTCTGGGTGTGTCTCAGAAAGTGGGGGTCACTAAAGGGTCTTCTTAGAGTCAATGTTTATTTCTGTGAAATAAAAACTGTTTGATCTCCTCAGGCTTCTCATGTGGGGAATAATTAGATCTTAATTAGGAATCTATTATAGAATCTGTTTTAGCGCTACATGGTGGTCATTTAATGTAATGTTTCAGAACTCGAACTTTGTTATTCTTTCTCATGTCAATAAAATGGTTGTGTGTTTGACCTTTATATTTTATTACACTGTGTGTTCATAGATCTGTGTTTACTGAAGGAATGTGAAGGTCTGGATTTTAAAAGAAGGCAGAGACCTACAATGGAAATAAACTCCAAAATCTGTTTCTAGGGTTTAATCAGTAAAAGTGTCAAACAATTAAAGTGAAAATACATTACATACTGTTCCAGGAAATGTATTAATTAAATATTATTATCATTAGTCAAAACGTCATTAATCAGAACGAGTTTGAATAAGGTCAAAAGCTACAAATACAATATATAAATATAAATATTATATATATTTATATATAAACACTACATACACTACAAAGTTAAAGTCACTAAATTTAACAGGATTGTAAAACCAATAGCCAATAACATTGCATGTGCTTTTTGGAGCGATCCAAATCAAATGGGAATTTTTTCCATAGGAATGCATTGTTCCAAAATTCAAACTGCTCTAACTTTGTCAGTTTCCATGCTATAACCATGGGATTCCAGATGTTGATACCTGAGTACACTATGTCCCATCATGTTCAAATTTGGACCAGTCCGAAGGTTCTTGTACAATTATCCTACGAATTCCCCCATAGAAACGCATTACGGAATGTTCAGATGATGATGTCACAATGGGCTCTTCTCACACACACCAGGGAGAGAATGCGCACGGCCCCCTTTCTCTCCCTCAGTCCTGCAGTGCTGTCTGTACCTAGAGGAGCTTATGGGCCCCATCCAGCCCTTGGACAGTACAAATCCAGGAAATTTAAGGTGGACGGGGACAGAATAGAACAGTGAATTTCAGGTGGAATTTATTTTAAGGTGCAAGACTAAGTATAATTGTAATCATTTAATGGTGCTCATTTATTTAATGTGAGGGCTTTTTTAAAATCAGAGTCTAAATTAAACGGCTGTAATTTTAAGGTGTCTTGTTTTTTAAGGTGGAATATTTATTAAGGTGGTGGTCAAAATATATTGTCCTTTTAATCTGCCAATATTTAAGTACAGTATTGGAATTATTGTTCTACAAATTTAACCTCATAGCTATTTAGTAAAATATAAGCTAATGTAACAGTGCTAGCAATATGTGACAAGCCAAATTCAGAGTTCTATCATGAATTTCCCCCCTCTAGTTTTCTTTGTAGTTCTCCTTCTGTCTGCGAGACTTTCTCTTCTTGTGTGTGGTGTGTCCTTCCTGTGACGTGGAGGTCACTCTGTCCAGTCCGAGGGTTAGTCCTGGACAAACAAACAGAGGAAAACGTAAATAGAAGGAAATGAGTCTGAAACAGAGCTGAGGAGAGGACCAGAGGAAGCCGGACTGTACCTGACCCTCGCTGTTATAACTGACCACAGGGTGAGAGCTGACCGGAGTGAATCTCTGACCGATTTGTTTTCGTTTGTAGTAGATGAGTCCGGTAAAGGTCAGGAGACCCCCCAGCAGCAGCACCGCGGTTCCCACCGCCACTTTGTCTCTGTCTGACTCAGACAGGCTCTCTGTCACAGGACACAGCAGGAGGACACACGTTACGTTCATGTACACTGACAGAACACACCCCTGGGGCGTCTCAGACTTTCTCTGGATCTGTCACTGTGGCGGAACAGTGCTTTAATAAATGTGTTATAAAGGTGTCATGAGCTCCCTGTGGATAGCTATAGTAGTTATTCAGTTTATAACAGTTTACATGTTGTAATAAAGCTGTAATGAGCTGACAATGCCGCTCTTCTCAGTGGATGATGTTTATAAGGGTGTGTAGATGTAGTAATAAAGGTGTAATAAGCTCACGGTGGCCCTGTGTCCAGTTGAAAAGCGCAGGCCGGGGGAAGCTGGGATGCTCCACTCTGCAGGTGATGCTTTGTCCTGGTTTGAGGGCAATGTCCAGCTGGGAGTGGACCTGGTAAAGCCAGTCTCCGTCAGCCATTTCCTGCGTGGACACCACGTCCTGAGTCACTTCTTGCCCATCCTGGAGCCAGGTGAGAGTGATGCCTGATGGGTAAAATCTATATGCACTGCAAATCAACACCGACAGACTCTCACCTTTCACTGACCTCAGAGACTTCACTGTCACCTTCGGCTGAACTGCAGCAGGACAGAGAGAGCAGGGTTTAATCACACACACACACACACACACACACACACACAGAGTCTCTACTGGTCTCTACTGGACTCTACTGGAATCACAAGAGTGATTCTCTAACCCCTTTGGAAACCACAACAACGGCGGTGGTAACGTTAAGCGGTGTTTACTCATGGTGTATCGGCGTGTTGTTGTTGTTTGGGACTGAACACAGCTCCGTCATCAGTTCAGACAGATCAGTAGAGTTTGTTCCTTCCTTGTTGCAGCGTCCAGCTCTCGCTGGATTCTTTCGTCGGCCACCGATCCAAGGAGCGTTTGAACCTCTTCAAAAGACCACGGCGTCATTTTACGAGCTGCCGTCGTGAGTCGGATAAAAACAAACGTGATCTCTGCTGCAGCTGGAGATTTTACAGATGGAGAGTTGGTGCTGGTCGTCTGTGTTGCGTGGCGTAGAGTGACGACTCTCTCTGGAAAATCAGCACTCTGCAAGGTTTACATGCCACGGTTTTGTCCCCCCTCGGCTCGCT
>NC_089813.1:1362780-1422780 GCF_029633855.1 Hoplias malabaricus | reverse complement strand
TCCTGACCTTGATGCCGCCCCGCCGAAAAGAACCACACCAGAGAACAACCAAGCCGCAGCAGCACCTGAGCAAGTGGCAATGCAACCACCTCCACCCACCGGAGCACCAGGCTTCAGTGGACCCGCATCCAGCACCCGGTCCCTATGTCAATCTGCAGCAGGAAATCAAAGTGTTGGACAGAGAGCAGGAGGGAATCGGATACTGGACTGAAAAGGACATGATAGAGTTACCTCCAATCTGTCTGACCCCGACAAGTAGGAGGACGGAAGTTCAGAGAAGAATTTTTTGAGGATTTTTGCAACTCATTTCGCCCGACTGAGAACGAGATAAGGAAAAAAAGAAAGAAAGCGGGCAGACACTTTGATGGTAAAAGCAAGTTGACGACGGAAAACGGCAAGTTGACGATGATACAAGCAACTTGTAACCCCCCCCAACGTTTCACGTGAAGGAGACAGAGGAAGAGGACAATGGAGGGGTCGAGGGCAAAGCAGAGGAAAAGGATTTGCAGGCAATGGGCCAGCTTTCCAGCCAAACGTGTTTCAGAGAGATACATGGGTGAATCGGCAAACATGTCAGAGACTGCCCGGAGCAATATGCTCAGGAGGAAGAAAAGCCAAAAACAGCACACTGTGAGAAGTGATGGGCGGCGGAGAGGCAGGACGCACTGAGACGGGACCCACTGACACAACGAAAAGGGAAGTACTCTCTTCTTCTCAAAAGATAAGTTAACTGCCTGACTACATAATTACTATAAATCTGCAGATCAGATAATTTTATAGAAACGAATGATAAAAAAGAATAAATAAAGGGGATTTTATTGATAGACCATGCAAAGTATTTATTAAGAAAAATATATATATAAAAATGCTTCTATTCTATGTGTAGATCTATGTGCTGATCTGAAATATGTGATTTCAAGGGATTACCTAAGACTGAATGGAATCCCCCAGAGCTCTGGTAAAAATATATATATGCATTTAGCATGACGTATAGATATATTTATATAGACTGTATGCAAATGTCTATATAAATAAAAATAGTAAAAAAAAAAATCCCCTATTTTAAATCCCCTATGCCACTGCCCGACAAAAAAAAAGCGTGATTCATTTGATAAGGTGATTCGGTTTGATTCAGATTGATTCACTGAGTTGATGCATTGAGGTGACAGTTTGATTCACTTGAACCTTGCATTTCTTTCATTTAAGTTTATGGTACTTTGTTTCAAATTTCAACTTGTTAAAATTGATTCATTAATGATCATCGAATTTGTTGAGTTTGGTGATGGTTTGATTGACTTTTATTCTAAATATTTGAGATTTTAAAATGATTATTAACAATGAGATTCATTTTATCCCCAGTTTGATTAATGGTTACCGGTTATTGATATGAATTGAGTCATTATTGATTCGAGCCAAAAAATTGGCTTAATATAAGATCTGATTTAACATGTTTTAGAACATGTTATAACTGAGAAATCAATATATCTCATTTTGATTAATAAATTTATATCACATTTATTAGATATGCATGTGTGTGAAACCCCATGAAACCCGACATGGCATGGGATAATTATAAACACATGTAGCTAAACACACAGCTTTCACAGCTCCGGTCGCCGCCACACAACTTCCTGTAACAGATCAAGAGAAACCCACTCTGCAGGCTATCCAATCCACTGCCACGGGAGTAGAGCAAGCTCAGTGGTCCAATTCAGGGTGTATTAAGCAAAACAATGTATGGATACACACTGCAACGAACAGACCATGTGTCACGCCCTCGTCTCGTCATGTCTGTTTTCCCCGGTCATGTGCTCTTTCTCAGCACATGGCTATGTTTGTTTATGTTCTAGTCTCCGCCTTTGTTCCACCTCCTTGTCTGTCATCTGTTACCCTGCCCCCTTGTTATCTGTCTCAGGTGCGTCTCGTCAGTGTCTTGTATTTAAGTCCCCTTCCGGCACTTCCTGTCTGTTGGTCATTTGTTCTCTTGTACTTTGTCATGTCAGTCGTGTACTCAAGTCGGTCTGTCTCTGTAAGTTTCTCCGTTATTAGTTTCCACGTTGTCGTTGTATTTCCTCTGTCATTTAGTTCTTTAGTATGTCTGTCCCGTTTGCCCTGCTTGGATCCCCGTTTCTTGTCTTTTTGTTAAAAGTCTCTTTGTTTTATTATTATTTGTTATTAAAAGTTTATCAGTGCTTTAGCGTGTGCGTCCGCTCCGTCAGTCCGTCCCGTGTTCCTGACACCATGTCTTCCAAAAAACATACATGAAAGGGTTAATTGCTATTGCTCGTGGGAAAAAATCACATGAGCAAAAAGAGGGAAAGATAAAATATGATAGCCAGGCATTGTTTAGCGCCCAGACTCTCTACACTCACCCAAATGTTTTGTTCAACATGCCTCACGTGTGCACAAAACACACACAGGCACAAACAACCTCTGTCACAACAACCTGTAGGTCACCCCCCAGCGACAGAGCCATTCCATTGGCAGATTGATTTTGTGGAGCTAACACCAGCAGAAGGGAAGTGGTTTCTCCTGGTCTGTGTATGCATGTTCAGTAAATGGTTTGAAGCTTTTCCTATAGGTATTCAAGATGGCGAGGCAGTAGCCAAAACATTCCTCAAAGAAATAATCCCCTGATGGGACCTGCGACGATGCGTCTCGTGTGATAATGGCACTCCATTTGTACATACAGGCCTAATTAGTCTAACTAAGTACCTAGAAATAGACATGCCACCACCCCGCCAATGCTGGGACAGTAGAAAGGGTTAATAAAACCATTAAAAATTGTCTTGCAAAATGACACAACAAACAGGCCTTAATTGGATTAAGTGCATCCCTCTGGTCCTCTGGCAAAGCAGAACCAGACCACAGAAAATAACTGGTTTTAGTGCCTTTGAGATAATGTTTGGCAGGCCCCCCAACACGGGGTTAGGTCCACCTCCACTTGATAACCAGTTGCTTGACCCACTCTCTCATAACGTATTGCGTCTCGAGATGTTTCTGCCCATATCTAAGCAGGTGAAAGCAGTGCTGCCGCAACCAGCTGACCATCCCTTCCCTGACCACAAGCCAGGTAACTGGGTGTTGATACGAGACCTCCGCAGACGAAGGTGGAACCAACCCAGGTGGACTGGACCACACCAGGTGCTCCTAGTGACCCACATGGCCGTGAACGTGGCAGGGCAAGAGACATGGGTGCATCATACTCACTGCAAGAAGGCTCCAACCTCACCTGAGGAAACAACAACCTTAAGAGTACCCCAAAAGGAGGGGAACGTGAATGAAACTTTGTCTCACCATGTTCAAGCGAGATACCAGCTCCTGCAGATCACAAAGGACTCTAAACCTGATGAAGTAGATAAAGACCTGGGGCTGGAACATTTGTTTGATGAAGATAATCTGTAAAAATTATTGATTAAGAATCAAAGGAGGGAATTGTGATGGAAATTTGTTGATATAAATGATTCATAATCAATAGAGATATTTAATCAGCAATGGCCACGCATGCTTGTGTAAACTGAAATTGTTTTATTCCTAATTCTCTGAGTGAGACAGCAGACTTATGTGTGTGTGTTTCAAATAACATATCGACACCTTCCCTTCAATCAACTCCCTTTGTCTCCAGACCACAGAGGGGGAGGCACAGGCCATGTCTGGAAAGGTGTTAGAAATACAGGAGATAGGGGAAAACAAATGGTGGGAAACTCTGAGTCTTGGGAACAGGACACAGCGAAAGATGACTGAAATGTAAAAGAGCGAACAGATGGTGTACTTCAAAGGGTTTGCCATGTTTAAAAAGACGCTGATCAAAAATGGTCAGCAGAGAGGTGAAAAACAGCATTGCGCACACGTCCCTCTCTCACGTTAATTAATAAATGGTGTCTTCCTTGATGCCGACTCAGAAACTAAAGAGCTGTCTTATTTTCTGTCATAATTTTTACACCACACAGGCTGAGTGTGTGAGTGACAGGATAAGTGTGTGAGTGACTGGGTGAGTGTGTGGGAGAATGTGTGAGTGACATGGTGAGTGTGTGAGTGACATGGTGAGTGTGTGAGTGAATGGGTGAGTGTGTGAGTGAAAAGGTGAGTGAGTGAGTGACATGGTGAGTGTGTGAGTAACAGGGCGAGTGTGTGAGTGATTGGTAAACCTAGAGTCGCACTGTGACCCTGATTATGATTAAGTACTTGCAGGAGATGAATGACTGTAAACTGTGAGCGCATGAGATTTAACCCTTTAGGGTCAGTGCTGTGTGTTAAAGCCATTCTTGAGATTCCTGTTTCACTAAAGACCCTGAGGCAATGTGTGGAGCTCCACACACACTCCTTCATCATCACCTGTACCCGTTTAGAAGAAGCTGTTTTGATAACTCTGGTTTTCCTGTTACTTGTTTCTACTGTTATCTCCATACTTATTTCTGTTTTTACAACTTACTAACCATCCATAGATCTATTTTATAGATTGTCTCCGCAGGAATATTTATTACAGAAGCACTAAAACTGCCACCGGGCCCCTGGAGTAACGTTTCTGCTGTAAGTTCCTAAAATCAACCAAACCGCCGGCAGTAACAGTAAGCTGTTTATCAGGAGCCAGAGCGCCGGATACTAGTGGCAACCTTAGACTAGCAGTTAAAAAATGAGGAAACTGAAACAAAGTGAACTTTTGTTCAGTAAAACTGAACAAAGAAAACAGCAACAGGAACTAAACTGAACAGAATGAGATTTTGTTTAGACAGTGACACACACTCTCTCTCTCTCACACACACACACACACATACACACTGTAAAGTGTTTCTTACCTACTGCTGGTAGAACTGAGAAGAACACACTCAGCTGAAGAACCTTTAACATCATTAAACCTTCAGCTCTGCACCTGTGTGTGTGTGTGTGTGTGTGTGTGTGTTAGCTAATAGAAGATATTCGAGGATAGTCATTCATGTAGGGGCCAATGATATTCATCTGCGGCAGTCTGAGGTAACTAAGGGTAATATTAGAGAGGTGATTAAACTGGCCCAGACGATGTCTGATGCCGTAATCTGCTCTGGTCCCATCCCAATGTGGCGCGGCGCTGAAGTTTACAGCATTAAACTGCTGGATGTCCAAGTGGTGTTCCGAAAATCAAGTGGGCTTTATAGACAATTGGTTGTTTCGAGGGCAAGCCTGGTCTTAAAGGTAGGGATGGTATTCACCCCAGGCGGGAGGGTGCTGCCTTACTTTCTTGCAGCATAGCACATAGTCTTTTAGTTAGTCAGCAGAGTAGTGTAGACAGCTGCTGACAATCCAGAGACGGGACCAGGCCTTGAACTGCCTTGAGACATCACCTAAGTTCAACTGTATTGAGTGTGTCTTTCCCCCGAATTAAATGTAAAAGTAGAAAAACAAAATCAGCCTGTTTCAGCAACCTAATCAATATTAAATCATATACATATGATAGCAGCAACACCTCAGAACTAAAATTTGGGTTACTCAACATAAGATCACTAAACACAAAAGCATCGTAAATGATATCATAAGTGATCATAAATTCAGCATTTTCTGCCTCACGGAAATGTGGGTTAGACCTAATGAATATTCAGCATTAAATGAAGCCACCCCCCTAGACTATACAGTGGAACCTCTACTAACGAACGCCTATACTAACAAACTTTCCAAGATACGAACCGGGCATTTGAACATATTTTGCCTCCGCCAACAAACCATGACTCTAGAAATGAACCCGAGCCTCCTCCGAGCCGGCGGCCGGAAATGGCCAGCATTAGTGTAAATAGCAGACATCGAAATTCGTGCTAAGTTAAGCCGTATCTATGCTTCGTCTCTCAACATTCACCCACCTACTCTGCGTTATTCCACCCATCCTCCACCTCCTGTCATACAGCCAGTGCCTGTGTTACTCCTCCAGCCAGTCGTCACGTCTTCAAGGTAGAAATATGTAACCACTTAAAACTTTTTTTTTTTTTTGATAAAAATAATCCAGTATGCTCATTATGCTATATTCAAGTATGTATGAAGTATTTTTTATTCATTGAGGTTAAATATTCACCGAAAAAAATTGTGATCTCTCTCTTCCCTGAAACTGGAGACGGTCACGTGAGACCCCAGACCCAGGAACCAGTCAGAGGACGGAAACCTCCCAAATGGGTGTGACTGCGCCACCTATGAAAAAGGGAGCCGCGAACTCTCTTGGCTCTCTTCGCATTTCTCTTGTACTTTTTCTTCTCGTATGGTTCTCGTATGCTTCTGACGCTCTCCCTTACGATTAATTTTAAGTTTAATTTTATGACTGATCAAAGCAGGTGAAACTTATTTTGGCCAGAATAAGGGCCACCGCTGAAATAGAGTGAACATTGTAAAATAAGTATTAGCTAATTAATTTGAAAAACAGCTTCTGAAGATCAGAGGAAAACAGCAAACTTGTATTCTGATGCCCTTTCTTCCGGAGGAGACTCCCACTCAGGACAGCGAGCCAGAGGAAATACTTCAACTGATGTCACCATGCTCTGAGGGCACCTGAAGCAGTCTGCCTCGCAAGTGACAATGCCTATTCTGACCCAGCCTCAACTCTCCCACGAAAAAGAACTGCCGGAGCCAGGCTGGACCTTTCTCCAATCACCTCAAAGCGCTGCTGTACCCATCGAGTGGTTGAATCGTGAACGAGAGTAAGCTAAATTCCTCATCTTCAGAGCTGATGTCGAATTAAGTCTCTTGATAAATTTCTACACTAATTAAATCATTTAGCAACACCTTATTCCCAAGTCATATAGCCTAGCCAATTATTAAATTCGAACTGGTTTCACCTGCATTGATTCTGTGAGATTTTGATGATTGTGCTATGTTTATCAACCTATTATCATTTCTTTTAATAAAGCCTTTCTATTATCTGAAATAATACAGTGTGTGGAGTTTGTTCCTTAAGAGTCTGAAAATCATTCCCTAGTGTTGACAGTATTTCAATCTCTAATAAATTATTAATAATTTTGTCATTTAATTCAGTAATAATAATAATAATTATCAGAAGTGCTAATCCCCATTAAACATAACCAACACAAATACTGTTACTCCGCTACATATACATTTTTATATTATTATGTATATTACATACATTACATTTTTTGGCACCCAACGTGGGGCTCGAGAAAGACTCTTATGAATGAACTGTACACACTGAGAAATAATCTCAGCTTGGGTTAGAGAAATCCTTTCCGCTGTTTATGTTGCTGAATAACGATTGAGATTCAAAGCTTGATGTGGGCAATTTCGTGTTGTTTGTGTGTTAATGTTGAAAATCTGTTCTGTGGTATATACCATCGAAAATAAGCTTGTTTGCTTTTTGAACTGCGTGGCTCTGCGCCATTTTGCATGCATAAACTGTATAAGGCCTCAGCATCCCCATTGCGCATATTCTGCGGTGGGTTATTGCTACGGTTTGACCCTCGGCTGCAAAATCCGGCGTGAAGGACCACCGAACCGAACTCCTCCGCTCGTTTTAAAACTGGGTCGCTCCCAGCGTTAATAACAATAAATTGCGCAAATATGTCACTAATACACTTAGCCATCAGACCAATGACTTTAGTGCATCCAGTTCATGTGTCTCCTCTTGAAACAATTCCCTTCCTCATTGGCAAAGATCTCCTTAATCAATTCGAACCACTGATTGACTTCAAAAGGTCAAAAATCTGGGCACAAGTGCATGAGCCTTTGCCCATCTGTATCCCACACCACCGGGAAGCTCAGTGTTGCCACCTTGAAATAAGACCTGAATCAATAGGAGATCCAACAAGTCAGATCCCTCACATTGAGGAGGAAACTGAGCCCATGGTGGCCACTCTAGAGACTGCAGTCTCTTCCTAGCCCTTAATGCCATGTTATAACAGCAGAGCACATTTCTGTGCACTTTCACTAAGCCTTCCACAACAGACACTCCCGGCCTTCCCATCATGAACGGCCTCACAATGCAGGACCATCATGTTGACAATGCCGTTCTGGCTCTGTGGACTGACAAGTCCGCCATAAGCCAAACCCTCTTTGAGACCCTGCGCCTCACTCAACCAAATATTCCTTTGGTGAGCAGTCTTTGTCGCTTTCCTCTCGACCCAACATCAAATGTAATGTCACCGCCTGATGGAATTTGTGCTATAACCATCCAGTGGAACAAAAGGGTACTCACCCATTACTTCTTGGTTGTCCCTAACTTGCCACATGACACTTACATTGGAAGTGACTTCTTGGTGCGCCTTGATGTCCACGTAGACACCCTCAATAATGTGCTGTGGTCCTTGACTGATGTTTTGACAGAAACCTGGTCCTCATATCCCAGCAACCTAGGCTCAGGACAAACTATTCCTGAGGCATGTCAGGTTACTAACCAAGGTTCCCTCGTGGTACCCGCAAACACCGCAAATGTACCCATCCGCTTGGTCATGCGGCCTCGCCAACATTAAGTCACGCTCATGCGCTTTTCCAACCGTCACCTCAGTTCTTTGAACTAGGTCTTTCCTTAGAAGCCACACCTTGGAAACATGAGCAAGGTCCACCTATCTGTTTGTACAAAATAAAACCACTCAACCCTTGACAATTCCTCATTCATCTCCTCTGGGTTGGTTGGTAAGTATGAAATTCCATGACTTAGATTTGCGAATCCCTATTAAAGGACCAATACCTGAATCCCTGCTTCTTGATCACCCAAAGGTGAATCAAAGGTGTTCTATACTCAACCGACACAAGCCGTTGCTCTCTTCTCGGCTCTGGACATGGGCAAAGATGCCATTTGCAGAATAGATCTTGCTGATGATGATCAAATCACAGGCCTTGCCTCCTGCAGGCGATGTGAAGGAGACATTCCTTCCCAAGTGCCACAGACTCCGGAAACCCTCATGCCTACCGTGGCTAACCACCACTATTTTGATCATAACACATGCAAAGACCTTGTCACTGCATATGTAGATGCTTGTTCGTTCCGCCGAGAACACATCGTAATGGCAGGGGTGGGTATTGTCAGAATAAACGGGTGGCCTCACGAACCCCTAATGTTCAAATAGGGTGCTCAGTCCTCCCAATATGCTGAAATAGCAGGAATTCTCATCAGAATTCAGTCTGGGGTCCAGAAAAGCATAAAAATGTTGGTGATCTGCACAGACTCCAACTATGCTTCACATGCTTCACATGCTACTTGAAACTGTGGAAAACCAACACCACATCAAACAAAAAGCCAGTCAAACACAAAGAGCTTTTCGCTGTGTGTGAACACCTGGTAGACACACATGACCTGCAGATCTACTGGAAGAAAGTGAGGGGCCACTCCCGAGTCCCGGGAGATGACAAAGAATTCAATGTCCAGGCAGATAGCTTAGAAAAACAAGGGGCCAGCGAAAGCACATCATGGACATTCAATCCCTCCCTTTATCCAAACCCACCTGGCATCGATGTCCTAGCTATCACACGGTCTCGAACTGTAGCAACAGCGTCACCTGACAATGTTAAAAGTACCATTGTCTCTATTAATCCTGCTTGTTCTGACGCCGACTTAGTTACTCTCCAAGCTCAGGACCCGTCCATTTCTAAAATGCTTATGCATATCTCTGACGCATCTACATGTCCCATCTCGGCTCAAGATCTTGACACCATACCAGGCCTTAAAGACCTATACGGCGCCTGAGTGTCCCTCCAAGTCATCAAAGGCTTGCTTGTTCATGCCACTGACTCACACTTCACCTGCATTCATGGTTCATCAGTGCCACAGGGGGGTGATGCTGATGCATGCACATGACTCTCCATATGCGGGACACAAAGGGGTCAAAGCAACACACCATGCACTCCAGCAGGTGGCATATTGGCCCCACATGGTAAAAGATGTGGCTGATTACATTAAAGGCTGTCTGGTATGTTGCCAATTTCAACCCTCAAATCCTCTTCACAGAGCCCCCTTGCAAAAGAAAGGGTTATCGTTCCCTTGGTCAAACCTCCAGATAGACTGGGTTGGACCACTCACCCGAACAGTAAGAGGTAACAAGTAATTCCTCACAGTCACGTGTGCATTCACTAAATGGGTAGAATGCCTCCCCACACCGAATGACACAGTGCTAACCACTGCCTACTTACTGATGAAACACGTCTTCTCACGGTTTGACCTACCCATCCGTGTTGACTCTGACAGAGGGACACATTTCACAGCAGAGGTCATGCAGCAGCTCTGGCAACTCTTAGGAGTAAAAGTCAGCCTTCACATTAGCTACCATCCTCAAAGCTCTGGTCAGGTAGAGCGAGCAAACCGAACTGTTGTTAGCATACTGAAAAAGTACGGAGCAGCAAATCAGCGAGACTGGGATGTCAAGCTACCCCTTGTACTGATGGCCATACGTGCGACCCCACATGATGCCGTCGGAGTCTCACACTTTGAGTTGATGACAAAGAAACAGATGACTCTGCCTCTACATCTGTTATATCAGCCAGGTGAACCTAGCATAGCAGTAGCCTACACCACTCATCAGTATATGGAGGATCTGCAGAAACACCTCAAAGCCACTTTTGCATTTGCCCAGCAGAAACTGGAAAAAAGTGCAGAAGGTCGCAAAGCTTACTATGATCACAAGGCATCTCATGACGAACTCCAAATAGGGGACAAGGTGTGGTACTACATTTTTGTCCGACCTGTTGGAAGGTCACTAAAAACAGGGGAAAAAAATCTGGCCCACAGATTCCTACCCCAATGGTCCGGTCCCTATAAGATCACCAACAAACTGTCCCTCGTTGTGTACCGGATCAAAATCAACAAAGTTTGGGGTAGTGCTGAGCTCAAGTGGGTCCACCGCAACCAAATCAGACCACACAAAATCCCCATGGGACTTGTAGGGGATACTAATGCTTTTGTTAGGTCATAAACAATAGAACCAAAGGCAAGAAGGGTGTTGGTTAAAAAACAACTACAGCCTTCTACTCACACCTTAGTTCTTCTATCCCTTTTCCCCTTTTCCTCTCACTCTTCAGCAGGCAACAAGCTTCTAACCAGACTGAGGACACTCAGGGTGCAAGATCCTAGTCCCTCATCATCAATTATTGTAGAGTGTTTATCCTAGACTTAAAACTTTTATCAAAAGGGGGGTATAGTGGAAATTTTTTACATTTTTCTAAAAAAGCGACTCACCGTAAATACCCTTAATCTAATCATGAGCATCTCTCCCGGTAGGATGGCCCTGCTGCTCATTCTCCTGATCATTGGCTCCCTAGGAACTGCCGTGCTCCCTGAAGTGATTGAACCGGGTCCTGACTCCGGAATAATACTGAAAGACTAATCACTAATTGTTGCCTCCATACCCAGAGAGTATTCGTATGGTTGAATCTCGCCGAAGAATGTAGGAAAAACCTACCGATAACCACCTTGCAAACTGGCCGGAATGGAGCTAGATGGACTGAGGAAACTATCAGCCATGCCGAAGCTGACGTAACTCATATGCTCCACCAGCTACAGAAGTTTACCGTAACGCAATCAGAATTAAGTGGTTTTAACCAACGATCTAAACGTTTCATAGGGGGATTGCTAATGGCAGTTTCAACTGTGGGATAACTACTGAGCCTCGGAACGTCCGCCGTCAACGCCGTCAATGTTGCCACTGTCAAACATCAAGTAGGGGAAATGTAGGCTGAAATTACAAACATTAAAACCCTATTAAACAAGCAGCAACAACACCTGCAAACAATTGGGCAACCCTACGTGGCACCGTCGTAGTACTCAATGCTCACAGTGTTGCTTTGAACAAAACGCTCCAGATGGTTAACTCTTTGCTTTCAGTAGTGCAACTTGACCTTGCCCACATCCAGCTTGTGAATATGCTATTGTCTGATATGCTACAAGAAATCTGGTGCCTCTATCCTTAGTACAGGAGATTTTGTCTACAACAACTCGAGAAGTAGTTACTGATCTCCAGGCCCACCTAGCCTATACCTTAGGTCGCGCCATCCCAATTCATGTCAATCCTCAAGACAGAGAATTAGCATTCATCAACCTTCCCAAAAGATGTTGTTAACGTTGGTTTCTGGCAAGATTCTGCCTATGTTTGGGTAAAGACAACACCTCTTGTAGCATACCAAGATGATAACCCTGAACTATACTTGGTACCTAACTTGCTTATGTGCACACCCACTAAAGACATCAACTACTTGTGCCCTAGCAAACCTTTTATTCGTGCAAATGGGATTTGTGGCCTTAAGCCTGTGATGAGTAATACTCAGTGCTCGGTGGTCGTCACACCTCGATGTTTGGTAACCAGTACCCAAGCTGAGATTGTTGGAAACCGTTGGTTGGTTAACACCCCCTTTAGAGAGGCCCTACTAACGTATGATCAACATGACACCTCAGAAAGGGAACCCCTTCCTAGCCAGACTTTCTTGGTAAACGTCCCCGTAAACGCAGTCCTACATGTAGGAGACCTGGGCCTGTCCCTGAACCCTGACCATCACCTGAACCCTGATCAATATGAGAGCGACATAGAAATCTCAGATTTCTTCTCCAAGCACACCATCGAGCTAGATACTAAAACACTAACTCACCTAGAATATGAGAGAACCCAAGTTATTGACCTAAGCTCTATTGATAACACTCTTAAAGAAATGTCATCTCAACCCCTCTTCAAATGTTATGACACCAGATGACTACTCCCCCTTCTTCTTCTGGACATTAAAGTGGTACCCACAATTTTATGACCCCATTAAGCCTAAAAGATAAATCAGAGCCTTAGAGACCAGGATTATTACCATCAGCGTCGGACTGGCACCCTTATCCACGATCAACAAATGGGCCAGGACTGTTATTAATGTTATCCTCTGTTATTCTCAGGTGACTGTCTACTAACTTACCGAGTCATGTGAATTACTGTTTCAATCACAAAGAAAAATTCCTGTGTCAATTTAGAAAGACGAATTAGTCTCCAACATCTAGAATAGTTGGTAATGTACTCGATATTATATATATATATATATATATATATATATATATTTTTTTTTTTTTTTTTTTTTTTTTTTTGATAAAAATAATCCAGTATGCTCATTATGCTATATTCAAGTATGTATGAGGTATTTTTTATTCATTGAGGTTATATATTCGCTGAAAATAATTGTGATCTCTCTCTTCCCTGAAACTGGAGACGGTCACGTGAACCCCAGACCCAGGAACCAATCAGAGGATGGAGACCTCCCAAATGGGTTTGACCGCGCCACCTATGAAAAAGGGAGCCGCGAAGTCTCTTGGCTCTCTTCGCATTTCTCTTGTACTTTTTCTTCTCATACAGTTCTCGTACACTTCTTATGCTCTCCCTTACACTCTTTATGCTCTTACGTTTCTCTCTACGCTGAAAAGCCGAATCTTCCAAAAGACTCTTAAAATTCATGCAAACTAACAGGGGATGCCTTGTGTCAGTGAGCATTGCAATGCAGAAACTAAAAGAGTAAACGGTCGATTAATTGTCAGTAATCATTTCTTTTCTCATTTGTGTTTGTTGTTTGTAGCCCAATCGAAGTGTAATTTTACGACTGATCAAAGCAGGTGAAACTTATTTTGGCCAGAATAAGGGCCACCTCTTAAATAGAGTGAAAATCGTAAAATAAGTATTAGCTAATTAATTTGAAAAATAGCTTCTGAAGATCGGAGGAAAATAGCAAACTTTTATTCTGACGCCCTTTCTTCCGGAGGAGACTCCCACTCAGGACAGCGAGCCAGAGGAAATACTTCAACTGACGTCACCACGCTCTGAGGGCACCTGAAGCAGTCTGCCTCGCAAGTGACAACGCCTACGCTGACCCAGCCTCAACGCTCCCACGAAAAAGAACTGCCGGAGCCAGGCTGGACCTTTCTCCAATCACCTCAAAGCGCTGCTGTACCCATCGAGTGGTTGAATCGTGAAAGAGAGTTAACTAAATTCCTCATCTTCAGAGCTGATGTCGCATTTAAGTCTCTTGATGAATTTCTACACTAATTAAATCATTTAGCAACACCTTATTCCCAAGTCATATAGCCTAGCCAATTATTAAATTCGAACTGGTTTCACCTGCGTTGATTCCGTGAGATTTTGATGATTGTGCTACGTTTATCAACCTATTATCATTTCTTTTAATAAAGCATTTCTATTATCTGAAATAATACAGATAATAAAAGTGTGTGGAGTTTGTTCCTTAAGTCTGAAAATCCTGAGAACTCATTTCCTAGCGTTGACAGTATTTCAATCTCTAATAAATTATTAATAGTTTTGTCATTTAATTCAGTAATAATAATAATTATTATTAGAAGTGATAATCACCATTAAACATAACCAACTCAAATACTGTTACTCCACTACACCACCGTCTACCGTCCTCACTTTCTGTGAGGGGTTTTGGAGGAGGAAGTCTGCTCCCATTCACCACCACTGTCCACTGTCCCCCACCGTCTACTGTCCTCACTTTCTGTGAGGGGCTATTTGAGGATGACATCTGGTTCCATTCACCTCCACTGTCCACTGTCCCCCACTGTCTACTGTCCTCACTTTCTGTGAGAGGCTTTTAGAGGAGGAAGTCTGCTCCCATTCAACGCCACTGTCTACTGTCCCCCACCGTCTACTGTCCTCACTTTCTGTGAGGGGTTTTCAGAGGAGGCCGTCTGGTTCCATTCACCTCCACTGTCCCCCACCGTCTACTGTCCTCACTTTCTGTGAGGGGCTTTTGGAGGAGGAAGTCTGCTCCCATTCAACGCCACTGTCCCCCACCGTCTACTGTCCTCACTTTCTGTGAGGGGTTTTTAGAGGAGGATGTCTGGTTCCATTCACCTCCACTGTCCACTGTCCCCCACTGTCTACTGTCCTCACTTTCTGTGAGGGGCTTTTAGAGGAGGACACCTGCTTCCATTCACCTCCACTGTCCACTGTTCCCCACCGTCTATTGTCCTCACTTTCTGTGAGGGGCTTTTAGAGGAGGACGTCTGCTTCCATTCACCTCCACTGTTCCCCACTGTCTACTGTCCCCTGCTCTGACTCTCTATGTACTGTGAAGTGGAATATTGTGGAGGAACTTTGGGAAACTGTAGGAATTTCCTTTTTCACACAGACAATAGAAAAAAGTCTTCGGATCTGAAAGTGAAACCAAGCTAATTTATTTAAGAGATAATACCCAGCATCTCAATACCAGTAGTGGGGGGAAGTATTTACCCACAAAATTCTCTCTCTCTCTCTCTCTCTCTCTCTCTCTCTCTCTCTCTCACACACATACACACACACACACACACACACACAAACACATGAACGCGTGACAGAGAGCAGAGGAAACTACAGAAACATTACAAAAGTCCGTCCGGGTTTTGATTCAGTGTCAGGTTGTTTTTGAATTACAGATGGATGAAATGCTAACTTTTATCGTCCACATATTAACAGTCGGTGCTGTTGGGTCTCAGCTGACGGGTGAGTACCAACTTTATTCAGTCTGCTTTCTCCAAGACGAGACGCGTGTGTTTCTACAGCACCCTCCTAACCTGCAGTCGTTTACAGCGTTTTACAAAAGAGAAGATACAGACACGAGAGAGCTGAAATAAACCAGACGTCATTAAACATGACTCAAAAATAAAAACACAGGAACATTCCTGAGAATGAGGCCTTCATGCTCTTAATTACAGTGTTATTACAAATATTTAAATAGAATTAAAAAAGACATGAAATTAAAATGAGAAACACCTAAGAGTGGAGTGCTGCAGCTGGAGATTTTACAGATGGAGAGTTGGTGCTGGTCGTCTGCGTTGCGTGGCGTAGAGTGACGACTTATGGGCCCCATCCAGCCCTTGGACAGTACAAATTCAGGAAATTTAAGGTGGACGGGGACAGAATAGAACAGTGAATTTCAGGTGGAATTTATTTTAAGGTGCAAGACTAAGTATAATTGTAATCATTTAACAGTGCTCATTTATTTAATGTGAGGGCTTTTTTAAAATCAGAGTCTAAATTAAACGGCTGTATTTTTAAGGTGTCTTGTTTTTTAAGGTGGAATATTTATTAAGGTGGTGGTCAAAATATATTGTCCTTTTAATCTGCCAATATTTAAGTACAGTATTGGAATTATTGTTCTACAAATTTAACCTCATAGCTATTTAGTAAAATATAAGCTACTGTAACAATGCTAGCAATATGTGCCAAATTCAGAGTTCTATCATAAATCTCCCCCCTCTAGTTTTCTTTGTAGTTCTCCTTCTGTCTGCGAGACTTTCTCTTCTTGTGTGTGGTGTGTCCTTCCTGTGACGTGGAGGTCACTCTGTCCAGTCCGAGGGTTAGTCCTGGACAAACAAACAGAGGAAAACGTAAATAGAAGGGAATGAGTGTGAAACAGAGCTGAGGAGAGGACCAGAGGAAGCCGGACCGTACCTGACCCTCGATGTTATAACTGACCACAGGGTGAGAGCTGACCGGAGTGAACCTCTGACCGATTTGTTTTCGTTTGTAGTAGATGAGTCCGGTGAAGGTCAGGAGACCCCCCAGCAGCAGCACCGCGGTTCCCACCGCCACTTTGTCTCTGTCTGACTCCGACAGGCTCTCTGTCACAGGACACAGCAGGAGGACACACGTTACGGTCATGTACACTGACTGGACACGCCCCTGGGTCGTCTCAGACTTTCTCTGCATCTGTCACTGTGGCGGAACAGTGCTTTACTAAATGTGTTATAAAGGTGTCATGAGCTCCCTGTGGATAGCTATAGTAGTTATTCAGTTTATAACAGTTTACATGTTGTAATAAAGCTGTAATGAGCTGACAATGCCGCTCTTCTCAGTGGATAATGTTTATAAGGGTGTGTAGATGTAGTAATAAAGGTGTAATAAGCTCACGGTGGCCCTGTGTCCAGTTGAACAGCGCAGGCCGGGGGAAGCTGGGATGCTCCACTCTGCAGGTGATGCTTTGTCCTGGTTTGAGGGCAATGTCCAGCTGGGAGTGGACCTGGTAAAGCCAGTCTCCGTCGGCCATTTCCTGCGTGGACACCACATCCTGAGTCACTTCCTGTCCATCCTGGAGCCAGGTGAGAGTGATGCCTGATGGGTAAAATCCGTACGCACTGCACATCAACATCAACAGACCCTCGCCTTTCACTGACCTCAGAGACTTCACCTTCACCTCCGGCTGAACTGCAGCAGGACAGAGAGAGCAGGGTTTAATCACACACACACACACACACACACAGAGAGTCTGTACTGGTCTCTACTGGACTCTACTGGAATCACAAGAGTGATTCTCTAACCCCTTTGGAAACCACAACAACGGCGGCGGTAACGTTAAGCGGTGTTTACTCATGGTGTATTGGCGTGTTGTTGTTGTTTGGGACTGAACACAGCTCCGTCGTCAGTTCAGACAGATCAGTAGAGTTTGTTCCTTCCTTGTTGCAGCGTCCAGCTCTCGCTGGATTCTTTCGTCGGCCACCGATCCAAGGAGCGTTTGAACCTCTTCAAAAGACCACAGCGTCATTTTCCGAGCTGCCGTCGTGAGTCGGATAAAAACAAACGTGATCTCTGCTGCAGCTGGAGATTTTACAGATGGAGAGTTGGTGCTGGTCGTCTGCGTTGCGTGGCGTAGAGTGATGACTCTCTCTGGACAATCAGCACTCTGCAAGGTTTACACGCCACGGTTTAGTCCCTCCTCGGCTCGCTCTTGTAGTGGATGATGGATCCAGATCAAGAAATTAAAAAAACGCTAGGATCCAAACTTTCTTTTATCAAGACCTCAAATTCCACAGAATGTGTGTGTGCTAGCAGCCACGCACACCCCTGGCGTGGAATGTTTAATGACTATAAAACCCCCTTCTTCAGGACTCTGACATGCTCAGAGGCGGATCCAGACCCAACACTAAGTGGTTTCCCAATTTTATGACTCCATTAAGCCTAAAAGACCAATCAGAGCCTTGGAGACCTGGATTAAAGAACTCACCTGAGAACCCTTGAACCCAAGCGTTTATTACCCTCCAGCGTAGGACTGTCGAATCTTATCGCAAGATCGGCAGATGGCCCCGAGGACTGCCTAATGGTGACCTCTCAACCCGAGTTCAAGCCAGACAAACAGCATGGACCAACAGTGCCCCCAAGTGGACGTTTGCGAAATCATATGCCACCCTAATCATTTTTTCTCTCTCCCTCTAACAGAGAATTATCTCGGATGCATATGTTTCTGCTGAATCTAAGCATGTATTATGTAATGTGTTATTAATTTTATCCTTTGTTATTCTCAGGTGACTGTCTACTAACTAATCGAGTGACGTGAATTAATGTTTTAATCACGAAGAAAGATTCCTGTCTCAATTTAGAAGAATGTTAATTAATCTCTAACATCTAGAACCGTTGGTAATATACTCAACATATATATATATATATATATAGTGATAATATACTCCAGTATACTCATTATGTTATATCCAAGTATATGCGAAATATTAATTCTAGTATGTTCTATTTTCACCAAACCATAAGTGATTTTTATTTCTCTGGAACTTGAAACGGTCATGTGGACTCCCCAAACCCAGGAACCAATCAGAGAACGGCGACCTCCCAAGTGGACATGACCGTGCCACCTATGAAAAAGGAGTCGCTCAGTTCTCAGCTCTGCTTTTTGTTTCACTCTGCTTCTTAGATTCTCCGCTTTTTTCTTCTACGCTGACGGAGCCAACTCTCCCAAAAGACTCTTAAAAGACCCATCTTCATGTGCCAGGGGATGCCTTGTGTCAGTTAGCATTGCAATACAGAATTAAAACAGTAGAAAGGTCGATTAGCTCTGTCAGTAACTTTCAACTTATCTTTTATTTTGTGTTTGCCGTTTTTGTAGCCCAATCAAAGTTTAATTTTATGACTGATCAAAGCAGGTGAAACTTATTTTGGCCAGAATAAGAGCCACTGCTGAAATTAGTTGGAAATTTGAAATTAGTTTTTTACTTCTGAGGACATTGCTTCTGTGAATTAAGGAAACAGAGAGCTTTTATTCTGACGCCTCTTCCTTCTGGAAGTGAATCCCAATCAGGACAGCGAGCCAGAGGACATTTTCAACTGACATCACAACACTCTGAGGGCGCCTGAAGCGGCCTGCCTCGTAAGTGACGACTCCTATGCTAACCCAGCCTCAACACTCCCACTAAGAGAACGGCAGGGGCCAGGCTGGGCCTCTCTACTGTCACCTCAATGCCCTGCTGTACCCATCGATTGGTTGAGTTGCGACAAGAGTAAGCAAGCATCAATTCTTCATTTTTAGAAGCTGATGTCTAATGAAGTTTCTTGATAAATTTCCACACTAATTAAATCATTTAACAACACATATTATTCCCAAGTCATATAGCCTAGCCAATTATTAAATTCGAACTGCTTTCACCTGTGTTGATTCCATGAAATTTTGATGATTATGCCATGTTTATCAACTGATTATCATTCCTCTTAATAAAGTATTTCTATTATTGGAAATAATACAGTGTGTGGAGTCTATTCCTAAGAGCCTGAAAATCCCGAAAGCTCACCCCTAGCGTTGATAGTATTTCAATCTCTGATAGATGATTAATATTGTTGTTATCTAAATAACAATAATAATAATTATAAGTGATAATCACCATTAAACATAACTAATTCAAATACTGTTACTATGCTACACTCTGAACCACGAGAGAACAGCCACTAAACAAAAACCCACTTCCAGAACCAGGACCTGGTGGAGGAGGGAACAGAGTAGAGCCCAGTAGAGTAGAGGAGAGACCCTTCAGTGGAGTAGATTTAAGGTGGTTTCATTGGGTTAGGGAGGTTCTGATTGGTGTGAACAGTGTAAATGTGAGGAGTGTGTGGTTCTGACCTGTTTTGTCCACAACTGAGAAGGATTGTGCGTACTCTCTGCAGTCAGAGATGATTTTATCCGCCTCTGATCGGAGCCAGTCGCTCTTATTGTTCAGATCTCTGGCCCATTTTTCTCCGTACGCGCTGTTGGCCGTGAACCTGTTCTCTGTGCTGTTGTATTTCAGGAACGTGTTTTTGTTGTAAATCAGCTCTAAAAGAACTTCAATGTTCTCCAGAGAACCGAGAGTCCGGCACCCCACAGAATAAAAGACATAGTGGCCTTCAACTGCACAGAAACAAAGAGGAGTTCATTAGCGTTCGTACACAACCAGCTGAAACACACTGACCCCTAGTGGCCGGGATGTGGTACTAACTCTGTACTCTATTTATCTATTTATTTGTACTCTGTACTCTGGAGCAGAAGTTAGTACAGTATTAATATACAATAATGAAAAAATAATAATAAATAATCCACATATGTTTATTAACTTCTGTTACAGAGCGCCCCCTACAGGACCAACCCCTGTGTTGTAGCAGTTAAAAAATAAGGAAACTCTCAGTTAAAACTGAACAAAGAAAACAGCGACAGGAACTGAACTGAACAGAATGAGATGAGATTATGTTTAGACAGTGACACTCTCTCTCTCTCTCTCTCTCTCCCTCACACACACACACACACACACACACACACACACACATACTGTAAAGTGTTTCTTACCTGCTGCTGGTAGTACCGAGAAGAACACACTCAGCTGAAGAACCTTAAACATCATTAAACCTTCAGCTCTGCACCTGTGTGTGTGTGTGTGTGTGAGAGAGAGAGAGAGAGAGAGAGCGTGTGAAGTAGATTTAAGGTGGTCTGGTTCTAACCCTGATTGTATGTAAAGAGGTATTAAGGCGGTGTGTCTCGTCACGCTCCAGTTCTTTATCTGTTTACAAAGAGAAGAGGGAAATTTCCACAGAGTTTAAAAAACCTGCTTTCATTCTCTCTTCCCCTCCCCCAGCACACACACACACACATACTCTCTCTTTCACAAAATCTGTTCTGATACAGCTTTATTGACACTGTGTGAGTGACTGGGTGAATAAAAGGGTGAGTGTCTGGGTGAGTTTGTGACTGACAGAGTGCATGTGTGAGTGACAGGGTTAGTGTGTGAGTGTGTGGGTGACAGGGTGAGTGTGTGCGTGACTGGGTGAGTGTGCGCATGACTGGGTGAGTGTGTGAGTGAAAGGGTGAGTGTGTGAGTGATAGGGTGCATGTGTGAGTGCCAGGGTGAGTGTGAGAGTGAAAGGGTGAGTGACAGGGTGCCTGTGTGAATGACAGGGTGAGTGTGTGACTGATAGTGTGAGTGTGTGAGTGACATGGTGAGTGTGTGAGTGACAGGGCGAGTGTGTGAGTGATTGGTAAACCTAGAGTCGCACTGTGACCCTGATTATGATTAAGTACTTGCAGGAGATGAATGAATGAATGACTGTAAACTGTTTTTTATCAACTTCCATTTCATAAAACACAGTGAGCGCATGAGATTTAACCCTTTAGGGTCAGTGCTGTGTGTTAAAGCCATTCTTGAGATTCCTGTTTCACCAAAGACCCTGAGGCAACGTGTGGAGCTCCACACACACTCCTTCATCATCACCTGTACCCGTTTAGAAGAAGCTGGTTTGATCACTCTGGTTTTCCTGTTACTTGTTTCTACTGTTATCTCTATACTTATTTCTGTTTTTACAACTTACTAACCATCCATAGATCTATTTTATAGATTGTCTCCGCAGGAATATTTATTACAGAGGCACTAAAACTGCCACCGGCCCCTGGAGTAACGTTTCTGCTGTAAGTTCCTAAAATCAACCAAACCGCCGGCAGTAACAGTAAGCTGTTTATCAGGAGCCAGAGCGCCGGATACTAGTGGCAACCTTAGACTAGCAGTTAAAAAATGAGGAAACTGAAACAAAGTGAACTTTTGTTCAGTAAAACTGAACAAAGAAAACAGCGACAGGAACTAAACTGAACAGAATGAGATTTTGTTTAGACAGTGACACACACTCTCTCTCTCTCAGACACACACACACACACACACACACACACACACACTGTAAAGTGTTTCTTACCTACTGCTGGTCGAACCGAGAAGAACACACTCAGCTGAAGAACCTTAAACATCATTAAACCTTCAGCTCTGCGCCTGTGTGTGTGTGTGTGTGTGTTAGCTAATAGAAGATATTCATGGATAATCATTCATGTAGGGGCCAATGATATTCATCTGCGGCGGTCTGAGGTAACTAAGGGTAATATTAGAGAGGTGATTAAATTGGCCCAGACGATGTCTGATGCCGTAATCTGCTCTGGTCCCATCCCAATGTGGTGCGGCGCTTAAGTTTACAGCATTAAACTGCTGGTTATGTTTCGAGGGCAAGCCTGGTCTTATAGGTAGGGATGGTATTCACCCCAGGAGGGAGGGTGCTGCCTTACTTTCTTGCAGCATAGCACAAAGTCTTTTAGTTAGTCAGCAGAGTAGTGTAGACAGCTGCTGACAATCCAGAGCCAGGACCAGGCTGCAGACAGACAGGCTAAACCGTCTGCGAACTGCCTTGAGACATCACCTAGGTTCAACTGTATTGAGTGTGTCTTTCCCCCGAATTAAATTTTAAAGTAGAAAAACAAAATCAGCCTGTTTCAGCAACCTAATCAATATTAAATCATAAACATATGATAGCAGCAACACCTCAGAACTAAAATTTGGGTTACTCAACATAAGATCACTAAACACAAAAGCATCGTAAATGATATCATAAGTGATCATAAATTCAGCGTTTTCTGCCTCACAGAAATGTGGGTTAGACCAAATGAATATTCAGCATTAAATGAAGCCACCCCCCTAGACTATACAGTGGAACCTCTACTAATGAACGCCTATACTAACAAACTTTCCAAGATACGAACCGGGCATTTGAATATATTTTGCCTCCGCCAACAAACCATGACTCTAGAAACGAACCTGAGCCTCCTCCGAGCCGGCAGCTGGAAATGGCCAGCATTAGTGTAAATAGCAGACATCGAAATTTGTGCTAAGTTAAGCCGTATCTATGCTTCGTCTCCCGACATTCACCCGCCTACTCTCCGTTATTCCACCCATCCTCCACCTCCTGTCATACAGCCAGTGCCTGTGTTACTCCTCCAGCCAATCGTCACATCTTCAAGGTAGCAATATGTAACCACTTAAAACTTTATATCTTTTTTATTACTGTTACCACTGTATTTCTCTTTTATTTTTAGTAATGCTACATGTATTTTTTTTACTAATTTGAAAGTTTTGTGAGCGGCACGGTGGCACAGCAGGTAGTATCATAGTCAAACAGCTCCAGGGACCTGCATGTGGTGTGTTCTCCGCGTGGGTTTCCTCTGGGTACTCCGGTTTTCTCCCACAGTCCAAAACTGTTGATAGGTGGATTGGCGACTCAAAATTGTCCGTAGGTTTGAGTGTGTGAGTGTATGTGTCTGTGTTGCCCTGTGAAGGACTGGCACACCCTCCAGGTTGTATTCCTGCCTTGCGCCCAATGATTCCAGGTAGGCTCTGGACCCTGAACTGGATAAGGAGTTACAGATAATGAATGAATGAATGGATTAAAGTGTTGTAAACATATATCAGTGCAAAAAGGGTGACTTTCGGGTTGGGTTGGAATGCATTAATTGCTTTTCCATTATTTTAAGTGGGGAAAATGGACTCAAGAAATGAACTTTTCTACTTACGAACCGGGTCATGGAATGGATCGAGTTTGTAGGTAGAGGATCCACTGTAAGTATGTACATAGCCCAAGATTGTCAGGCAAAGGAGGTGGAGTATGTGTAATTTACCAAAAGACCCTAGAAATTAATCTTAAACAATGTGACACCTTCACTTCTTTTGAGGTTCTCTCCTTAGAGAGTATAGAAATGCCCTCACTAAAGCTCGCTCAGCATATCTGGCCTCGCTGATCTCCAATAATAAAAATAATCAGAGAGTACTGTTTAGTGTGTTTTCCAGAACTACAAAAAATCAAGCAGGTTCTGAACAACTAATTCCAGCAACTCTCACCAGTAAAGATTTTATGGAATTTTTTAATAATAAAATTGAGAATATTAGACAACAAACACAAGCCTCAGTATTAAATCCGACCTGGCTGCCACCCGATGTGAATGATATAAAACATAATGTAATTGTAAAAGAAAGACTTGAAACTTTTTACCCACTCCCACAGTTAGAACTAAAGATTATCACCTCCGCAAACTGTACAACTTACACACTTGATGCAATTCCCACAAAATTACTCAAATAATTTACTACCAGCTATTATCAATCCTCTTTTAACTATAGTAAACTCATCCCTTATCCTGGGCTATGTACCCAAAGTACCCAAACTAGCAGTTATTAAACTCATGATCAAGAAACCAAATCTTGATGCTAGTACACTGTCTAATTACAGGCCTATTTCTAATCTGTGATTTCTATCCAAGATCTTAGAAAAAGCCACAATTTAAACAACTTAGTTCATATCTACATAAAAACCATATATATGAAAAATTCCAATCTGGATTCAGGCCACATCATAGTACAGAGACAGCTCTAGTCAAGATAACAAATGACCTTCTTGCCTCTGATCAAGGCCATGAGTCCCTGTTGGAGTCCCTTGACCTCAGTGCAGCCTTCGATACGATAGACCACAATTTTCTTCTAGAAAGGTTAGAAAACATGGTTGGATTCACAGGCACAGCCCTATTATGGTTCAAATCTTACTTAACGGAACATTACCAATTAAAAAAAGTAAACAGTTTAAATTCAAATTATTCTAAAGTAAGATTTGGAATTCTGCAAGGCTCTATTTTAGGACCATTATTATTTACATTATACATGTAACCACTAGGCACAATTTTAAGAAACCATGCCATTAACTTTCACCGTTACGCAGACGATATGCAATTGTATATTCCAGCAAAGCCCAATGGCAAACACAGATTAAAGAAAATAGAGGACTGTGTAAAAGACATGAAAGGCTGGATTTTGTGTAACTTCCTACTTCTAAACAACAACAAAACAGAGGTCCTGCTTTTGAGTCCAATGGTGGCAAGAAATAAATGATCAGATTTCATTTGAAATCTCGCGGACTTTCCAGTTAAACCTGGTTCAGCAGCAAAAAATGTTGGTGTCATAATTGACCCAGTTTTATCATTTGATAAGCACATAGGCAGTAATCACTAGGATAGCTTTTTTACATCTTCGCAATATTGCTAAGATTAGAAATGCCTTATTCTTGCAGGAGCAGACACATTAGTATATGCCTTTATTACTTCAAGGCTTGACTACTGTTACGCACTACTGCCTTTTCTTATAAAGCCTCCCAACTCTGGAATGTTCTTCCAGAAAATGTTCCGGACTCAGACACAGACGCAATCTTCAAATCAACTGGCAAAATCACTTTTCACCCTCTTTCCTTCTAAACATCATATCGGACGCATATGTGTCATTGTTTCTAAACATGTATTATGCAATGTGTTATTAATGTTATCCTCTGTTATTCTCAGGTGACTGTCTACTAACTAACCGAGTCATGTGAATTACTGTTTCAATCATGAGGAAAAAATTTAGTCTCAATTTAGAAAGATGAATTAATCTCCAACATCTAGAATAGTTGGTAATGTACTCTCTCTCTATATATATATTTTTTTTTTTGATAAAAATAATCCAGTATGCTCATTATGCTATATTCAAGTATGTATGAAGTATTTTTTATTCATTGAGGTTATATATTCACCAAAAAAAATTGTGATCTCTCTGTTCCCTGAAACTGGAGACAGTCACGTGAACCCCAGACCCAGGAACCAGTCAGAGGGCAAAAACCTCCCAAATGGGTGTGACTGCGCCACCTATGAAAAAGGGAGCCGCAAACTCTCTTGGCTCTCTTCACATTTCTCTGGTACTTTTTCTTCTCGTATGGTTCTCGTACGCTTCTGACGCTCTCCCTATGATTCATTTTAAGTTTAATTTTATGACTGATCAAAGCAGGTGAAACTTATTTTGGCCAGAATAAGGGCCACCACTGAAATAGAGTGAAAATCGTAAAATAAGTATTAGCTAATTAATTTGAAAAATAGCTTCTGAAGATCGGAGGAAAACAGCAAACTTTTATTCTGACACCCTTTCTTCTGGAGGAGACTCCCACTCAGGACAGCGAGCCAGAGGAAATACTTCAACTGACGTCACCACTCTCTGAGGGCACCTGAAGCGAAGTCTGCCTCGCAAGTGACAACACCTACGCTGACCCAGCCTCAATTCTCCCAAGAAAAAGAACTGCCAAAGCCAGGCTGGACCTTTCTCCAATCACCTCAAAGCGCTGCTGTACCCATCGTGTGGTTGAATCATGAAAGAGAGTAAACTAAATTCCTCATCTTCAGAGCTGATGTCGAATTAAGTCTCTTGATAAATTTCTACACTAAATAAATCATTTAGCAACACCTTATTCCCAAGTCATATAGCCTAGCCAATTATTATATTCGAACTTGTTTCACCTGTGTTGATTCCGTGAGATTTTGATGATTGTGCTATGTTTATCAACCTATTATCATTTCTTTTAATAAAGGCTTTCTATTATCTGAAATAATACAGCGTGTGGAGTTTGTTCCTTAAGAGTCTGAAAATCATTCCCTAGCATTGACAGTAGTTCAATCTCTAATAAATTATTAATAATTTTGTCATTTAATTCAGTAATAATAATAATAATTATCAGAAGTGATAATCACCATTAAACATAACCAACACAAATACTGTTACCCTGCTACATATATACATTTTTTATTACATTTTTTGGCGCCCAACGTGGGGCTCGAGAAAGACTCTTATGAATGAACTGTACACACTGAGAAATAATCTCAGCTTGGGTTAGAGAAATCCTTTCCGCTGTTTATGTTGCTGAATAACGATTGAGATTCAAAGCTTGATGTGGGCAATTTTGTGTTGTTTGTGTGTTACTGTTGAAAATCTGTTCTGTGGTATATACCGTCGAAAATAAGCTTGTTTGGTTTTTGAAGTGCGCGGCTCTGCGCCATTTTGCATGCATAAACTGTATAAGGCCTCAGCATCCCCATTGCACGTATTCCGCGGTGGGTTATTGCTACGGTTTGACCCTTGGCTGCGAAATCCGGCATGAAGGACCACCGAACCGAACTCCTCCGCTCGTTTTAAAACTGGGTCGCTCCCAGCGTTAATAACAAATTGCATGCTAGGCAATTGGAGGTTCCTAAAGAAAACAGTCACAAAAAATACGGCCTGTGTGTCCTGTGTATAGAGCGGTCTGCGCTCTTCAGCTTTTTCCTGGTGGACTGAACGCGAATTCAGGAAACGAACCACAACCAATAATACTGAAAGACCAGCCAGGACTGCTAATCACTAATTGTCACGAAAAAGAACTGCCGGAGCCAGGCTGGACCTTTCTCCAATCACCTCAAAGCGCTGCTGTACCCATCGAGTGGTTGAATCGTGAAAGAGAGTAAGCTAAATTCCTCATCTTCAGAGCTGATGTCGAATTAAGTCTCTTGATAAATTTCTACACTAATTAAATCATTTAGCAACACCTTATTCCCAAGTCATATAGCCTAGCCAATTATTAAATTCGAACTGGTTTCACCTGCGTTGATTCTGTGAGATTTTGATGATTGTGCTATGTTTATCAACCTATTATCATTTCTTTTAATAAAGGCTTTCTATTATCTGAAATAATACAGTGTGTGGAGTTTGTTCCTTAAGAGTCAGAAAATCCTGAGAACTCATTCCCTAGCATTGACAGTATTTCAATCTCTAATAAATTATTAATAGTTTTGTCATTTAATTCAGTAATAATAATAATTATTATTAGAAGTGATAATCACCATTAAACATAATCAACTCAAATACTGTTACTCCGCTACACCACCGTCTACTGTCCTCACTTTCTGTGAGGGGCTTTTAGTGGAGGACGTCTGCTCCCATTCACCATCTATTGTCCTCACTTTCTGTGAGGGTCTTTTTGAGGAGGACGTCTGCTTCCATTTACTTCAACTACCCACTGTCCCCCACCGTCTACTGTCCTCACGTTCTGTGAGGGGCTTTTAGAGGAGGATGTCTGCTTCCATTCACCTCCACTGTCCACTGTCCCCCACCGTCTACTGTCCTCACTTTCTGTAAGGGGCTTTTTGAGGAGGACATCTGCTTCCATTTACTTCAACTACCCACTGTCCCCCACCGTCTACTGTCCTCACGTTCTGTGAGGGGCTTTTAGAGGAGGATGTCTGCTTCCATTCACCTCCACTACCCACTGTCCCCCACCGTCTACTGTCCTCACTTTCTGTGAGGGGCTTTTAGAGGAGGATGTCTGCTTCCATACACCTCCACTGTCCACTATCCCCCACCGTCTACTGTCCTCACTTTCTGTGAGGGGCTTTTAGAGGAGGACGTCTGCTTCCATTTACTTCCACTACCCACTGTCCCCCACCGTCTACTGTCCTCACTTTCTGTGAGGGGCTTTTAGAGGAGGACGTCTGCTTCCATTCATCTCCACTGTCCACTGTTCCCCACTGTCTACTGTCCTCTGCTCTGACTCTCTATGTATTGTGTCGAGTTGAATATTGTGGAGTAACTTTGGGAAACTGTAGGAATTTCCTTTTTCACACAGACAATAGAAAAAAGTCTTTGGATCTGAAAGTGAAACCAAGCTCATTTATTTAAGAGATAATCCCCAGCATCTCAATACCAGTAGTAGGAGGAAGTATTTACCCACAAAATTCTCTCTCTCTCTCTCTCTCCCTCTCTCTCACACACACACACATGCATACACACACACATACACACATTCTCACACACACACACAAACGCATGAACGCGTGACAGAGAGCAGAGGAAACTACAGAAACATTACAAAAGTCCGTCCGGGTTTTGATTTAGTGTCAGTTTGTTTATGAATGACAGATGGATGAAATGCTAACTTTAATCGTCCACATATTAACAGTCGGTGCTGTTGGGTCTCAGCTGACTGGTGAGTACCGACTTTATTCAGTCTGCTTTCTCCAAGACGAGACACGTGTGTTTCTACAGCACCCTCCTACACTGCAGTCATTTACAGCGTTTTACAAAAGAGGAGATACAGACGAGAGAGAGCTGAAATAAACCAGACGTCATTAAACATGACTCAAAAATAAACACAGGAACATTCCTGAGAATGAGGCCTTCACGCTCTTAATTACAGTGTTATTACAAATATTTAAATAGAATTAAAAAAGACATGAAATTAAAGTGAGAAACACCTAAGAGTGAAGTGCGGTGAAATATTATTGAAAATAAAACCTGACGTCAGAAGAGGAGCAGAATCTGAGCTGGTTTTATCCTGTGTTTTCTGACTGTGGGGGTCTTGTTTCTCAGTGTGTGTGTTGGTGGCCTCCAGAGTAATGTGCATTATTGTGCTGGTCCTCAGGATTTCACCGGTTCGGTCTGATTCAGGGGTGTGACGAGAGCAGCTATGATTTCTCTGCGGTGTTTGACGGAGAGAAGCTGGTGTATTATGACTATGTGGAGGAGAGGACGGTCTCTGCGCTGCCAGAGTTTGCAGATCCCGCCATCATTCCAGATTTCAGTAAAGAAGCTAAAAGATGGCAGAACACGTGTAAACAGCTGCTAGACATTGTAAACCAGGGCTGCGAGAACCCTCCGGAGGAACTCGGTAAGATCTGTCAGACAATGGCCTCCAGAGCAGCGCACTACTTTAATCCTCTTACAGCTCTAAGATACTGTTTGGTAGCAGTCTTGCCCAGGGGACTCTTATTTTGTAATACATATATCTGAGCAAGGAATGCAGAAAGGTTTCACACACTCACCCAGTCACTCACATACTCACACAGTCACTCGCACACTCACCCAGTCACACACTCACCCAGTCACTCACAAACAGATGTGTTTTTCTAATGAGACATTCTGAGGACAGTCCAGAGTCTGATGAGTTTATTATAATAATGTGTTGATTGTTTAGAGTCTGATTGTGTATAATGACGGTCTCTGTCTGTGAGGCAGAAGCTCCGTGGGTGTCCCTCTACTCGAAGATGGAGGTGAAGCTGAGGGTCAGTAACTCTCTGGTGTGTCGGGCGAGTTCCTTCTTCCCGCAGCCGGTCACTGTTTTCTGGACAAAGAACAATCTGAACGTGACGGAGGGCGTGAGCCTGGGCCCCTACTATCAGAACTCAGACGGGACGCTGAGCGTGTTCTCCACCCTCGGCTTCACTCCGGAACTGGGAGACATCTACAGCTGCACCGTGGAGCACCGCGCCCTGGAGGGCCCACAGACTCGGATATGGGGTGAGTACCGTCGGGGGGGTCACAGGGATGAACAGAATCAAAATAATCCAGGATTAACCCCCCACATTAAGCTCTAATCTAACACACTGTTACCTTTAGAGTACAGAGATATCAGTAATAACCACCAATGTTTTACACGTCCCACACCCTTCATCATCCTGGAGATATTAGAACTCCCAGCTTTTCCACTGCAGGGTACCTGCTCCACACGGCTCTACTCGCTTTGTCCCCCACTGTTAACCCCTCAAGCCCCGAAATGTATCGGGTGTTGTCTCTAAACCCCGTCATGAGTCGGATAAAAACAAACGTGATATCTGCTGCAGCTGGAGATTTTACAGATGGAGAGTTGGTGCTGGTCGTCTGCGTTGCGTGGCGTAGAGTGACGACTCTCTCTGGGCAATCAGCGCTCTGCAAGGTTTACACTCCACGGTTTAGTCCCTACTCGACTCGCTCTGACCCACGAGAGAACAGCCACTAAACAAGAACCCGCTTCCAGAACCTGATTCACTTGGTGGAGGAGAGTAGGGACCCTGCAGTGGAAATAAACAAATCAAAAACTACAGCAACCTCCCTGATAATCTATTTACATCTTTATTTCTCATCTGTCTTTGTGTGTGTGTGTGTGTGTTTGTGCAGAAGTAGACACGGAGGTGGAGGAGCCGAGTGTGTTTGCCACAGTGCTGTGTGTGGTAGAGTTGTGTCTTGGCATTTCTGGAATAATTGCTGGAGTCGTTCTCATCATCAAAGGAAAGCAGACACTGAACTCTTAATTTAATTTTATTCTATGAACATCATTCTCTGGGTGTGTCTCAGAAAGTGGGGGTCACTAAAGGGCCTTCTTAGAGACAATGTTTATTTCTGTGAAATAAAAACTGTTTGATTTCTCTGTATCTCCCCAGTCTTCTCACGTGGGGAATAATTAGATCTTAATTAGGAATCTATTATGGAATCTATTTTAGCGCCACTTTGTGGCCATTTAATGTAATTTCAGAACTCGAACTTTGTTGTTCTTTCTCATGTCAATGGTTGTGTGTTTGACCTTTATATTTTATTACACTGTGTATTCATAGATCTGTGTTTACTGAAGGAATGTGAAGGTCTTGATTTTAAAAGAAGGCAGAGACCTACAATGGAAATAAACTCCAAAATCTGTTTCTAGGGTTTAATCAGTAAAAGTGTCAAAATATTAAAGTGAAAATACATTACATACTGTATGGAACTGTATTAATTAAATATTAAACTTGTTTATTTGTTAATTAAACTGTTAATTATTATTAAACATTGAACTGGAAATACATTTCCTCATAGGGTTTTCAAGTTAAAGTCACTAAATTTCACAGGATCGTAGAACCAATAGCCATTAACATTGCATGTGCTTTTAGGAGGGATCCAAATCAAATGGGAATTTTTTCCATAGGAATGCATTTTTAGGAAATTCAAACTGTTCTAACTTTGTCAATTTTCATACTATAACCATGGGATTCCAGATGATGATACCTGATTATCCTACGAATTCCCCCATAGAAACGCATTACGGAATGTTCAGATGATGATGTCACAATGGGCCCCTCCCCCACACACCAGGAAGAGAATGCACACGGCCCCCTTTCTCTCCCTCAGTCCTGCAGTGCTGTCTGTACCTGGAGGAGCTTATGGGCCCCATCCAGCCCTTGGACAGTACAAATCCAGGAAATTTAAGGTGGACGGGGACAGAATAGAACAGTGAATTTCAGGTGGAATTTATTTTAAGGTGCAAGACTAAGTATAATTGCAATCATTTAACAGTGCTCATTTATTTAATCTGAGGGCTTCTTTAAAGTCAAAGTTTAAATTAAATGGCTGTAATTTTAAGGTGTCTTGTTTTTTAAGGTGGAATATTTATTAAGGTGGTGGTCAAAATATATTGTCTGTTTAATCTGCCAATATTTAAGTACAGTATTGGAATTATTGCTTTACAAATTTAACCTCATAGCTATTTAGTAAAATGTAAGCTAATGTAACAATGCTAGCAATATGTGACAAGCCAAATTCAGAGTTCTATCATGAATTTCCCCCCTCTAGTTTTCTTTGTAGTTCTCCTTCTGTCTGTGAGAGTTTCTCTTCTTGTGTGTGGTGTGTCCTTCCTGTGACGTGGCGGTCACTCTGTCCAGTCCGAGGGTTAGTCCTGGACAAACAAACAGAGGAAAACGTAAATAGAAGGGAATGAGTGTGAAACAGAGCTGAGGAGAGGACCAGAGGAAGCCGGACTGTACCTGACCCTCGATGTTATAACTGACCACAGGGTGAGAGCTGACCGGAGTGAATCTCTGACCGATTTGTTTTCGTTTGTAGTAGATGAGTCCGGTGAAGGTCAGGAGACCCCCCAACAGCGCCCCCATGGCTCCCACCGCCACTTTGTCTCTGTCCGATAGGCTCTCTGTCACAGGACACATCAGGAGGACACACGTTACGGTCATGTACACTGACTGCACATGCCCCTGGGCCGTCTCAGGCTTTCTCTGGATCTGTCACTGTGGCAGAACAGTGCTTTAATAAATGTGTTATAAAGGTGTCATGAGCTCCCTGTGGATAGCTATAGTAGTTATTCAGTTTATAACAGTTTACATGTTGTAATAAAGCTGTAATGAGCTGACAATGTTTCTCTCCTCAGTGGATGATGATTTTAAGGGTGTGTAGATGTAGTAATAAAGGTGTAATAAGCTCACGGTGGCCCTGTGTCCAGTTGAACAGCGCAGGCCGGGGGAAGCTGGGATGCTCCACTCTGCAGGTGATGCTTTGTCCTGGTTTGAGGGCAATGTCCAGCTGGGAGTGGACCTGGTAAAGCCAGTCTCCGTCAGCCATTTCCTGCGTGGACACCACATCCTGAGTCACTTCCTGTCCATCCTGGAGCCAGGTGAGAGTGATGCGTGATGGGTAAAATCCGTATGCACTGCACATCAACATCGACAGACCCTCGCCTTTCACTGACCTCAGAGATTTCATCGTCACCTCCGGCTGAACTGCAGCAGGACAGAGAGAGCAGGGTTTAATCACACACACACACACACACACACACACACACACACAGTCTCTACTGGACTCTACTGGGATCACAAGAGTTATTCTCTAACCCTGTCTCCAAGGGGAACAGCTTTGGAAACCACAACCACGGCAGTGGTACCATTAAGCGGTGTTTACTCATGGTGTATTGGCGTGTTGTTGTTGTTTGGGACTGAACACAGCTCCGTCATCAGTTCAGACAGATCAGTACAGTTTGTTCCTTCCTTGTTGCAGCGTCCAGCTCTCGCTGGATTCTTTCGTCGGCCACTGATCCAAGGAGCGTTTGAACCTCTTCAAAAGACCACGGCGTCATTTTGCGAGCTGCCGTCGTGAGTCGGATAAAAACAAACGTGATCTCTGCTGCAGCTGGAGATTTTACAGATGGAGAGTTGGTGCTGGTCGTCTGCGTCGCGTGGCGTAGAGTGACGACTCTCTCTGGACGATCAGCGCTCTGCAAGGTTTACACGCCATGGTTTAGTCCCTACTCGACTCGCTCTGAACCACGAGAGAACAGCCACAAAACAAGAACCCTGTAACAATTACCCTAAACGATATTGTTAGAATGTTTGCTACAAAAAATATATGAGGGGGATACCACATGGGACTGCATAAATGCTACAGTGTTAAATGAAGACAAGGTAGCTGAAATGAGACCTTTTATCTATTATAGAATTTACTAATTATTATACTCATTAACAACATTAATAATAAGCAAAAATATATATATATTCATATAGCATCAACATACAACAAAAAAACCTATACAAAACCAACCAATCAATCAAACAAACCAAAAGAAAAAACCCACAAACAAATAACCCCTCAAAACACAGTCCTTTGTCTTTGTCCTTCCTTTTTCCTTTTTTTTATCCTATAGGAACATGGGCTTAGTGGTAGATCCTTAATGGAAAAGAAGATAATTAGTCCCACCAGTTGTATTGCAGTCCAGAAAGGATGAGCAGCAGGTGGAAGATATAGACTTGAAGGAACTTGGGTACGGCAAAACCTCCAAGCAGTTTCTCAAATCCCAGCCATCCGCACATTAAGAACCTCCTTAATGAGCCTGAAACTCAAACTTTCTCACAAGGAGGTTTTTCCAAGCAGAGATTACATGTGCCTGTAGGTCAACTCTCTAACTCTTACCTGGCTTCCACTATTTATACCCCTAGACATGTTAACCTCCCTCCTGCCCCTAGAGGATAGGAGGAGGTATACCATATTTAGTGACCAGGTTGGTTACATACCCCTCCCCCCAAGAGTTGACCCAGCCTGACCATAGTACCACTTGAGGTGTTCTATATGGACGGTGTCGACCTGTTTGGGATTATTAAGGTAAGTTACATGGTAGTTTACTGGATTGAGTTGTTTTACGATTTTGGCTGGACCTTTCCATTTTTCCACTAGTTTGGCTGAAAACCCAGAACTGGCTCGAAATAAAGGATGGGACCTCACCCAGACCAGTTCATCCTCACTGAACTCCTCTTTCTTACTGTGACGGTTGTAATATTTGGCCTGTTTATTCTGAGCTCGTTCCATTTTCGCTCGTACTTGCTGAAACAGTTTTTGTTGCCTTTGGATGACTTTGTAGGCGGCCTCTTCAGGGTCAAGTGGCTGGCTCAAAAGTCTTTCCAATGGTCCCTTGAGCTTCCTCCCTAATGCCACCTCAGCTGGAGTGAACCCAGTGCTCTCCTGCCATGCAGTATTAATAGCAAACCGAAACTCAGGGAGCCACTGGTCCCATCGTCGGTGCTTATCCCGTACGAAGGATGCGAGCATGGTTTTGAGGGTCCGATTGATACGCTCAGTCAGGTTGGTTTGGGGGTGATAGGCTGTGGTGAGTTTCTGCACTACGCCCCATTGCTGACAGGTGGTATGGAGCAGGTGGGAGGTGAATTGAGCTCCTTGATCGGAAACCAGATAGGCAGGTGTACCCCACCGGGTTAAGATCTCATCACTCAAGATTCGGGTGATTTGGGGTGCCTTAGCCACTCGGATAGGGAAAAACTCAACCCATTTGCTACAGTAGTCCACCACAACCAAGAGGTGTTCATTCTGCCGTAGGCTCTTGGGTAGAGGGCCCATGAGATCTACACCCAACATATATCCCGGCTCGACGACAGGAGTGGGCTGTAACAATCTGCTAAGCTTGGAGATGCGTGGTTTGTACTTTTGGCAAATCTCGCAACCACGACAATAGGCCCATACCTCCTTCCGAATGGAAGGCCAATATGCTACCTGTAAAAGCCGTAGAAGTGTCTTTAGTTGCCCCAAATATCCACCCAATGGGTTGTCATGGGCGTATTGAAGGAAAGCCCTCCTGAACTTGTTTGGGACCACCACTTGCCAGGTTTGACCCTGATGTTGCTTGGGCACCTCCCTGAATAAAACACCATTCTTAAATACAAAACGGATCCGGTCTTGCCTCCCCTGTGGGTTTTTTGCCTCGTCTCGTAGTGGCTGGAGAGAATCATCTGTTTCTTGTTCCCTAGTGAGGTCTGTCCAATCTACTGGCAAGTCTTCCACCACTGCTCCAGCTACCTGGTAAATGGCTACCATCCCCTCCACCTGACCAGTGTGGATGCGAGAGAGGGTATCTGGTACCATGTTGCACCTTCCTTTTCGGTAGCGGACAGTAAAGTCAAAACCTTGCAGATGTATGGCCCACCAGGTCAATCTTGATGATGGTTTAGGGTGGTTAAAAACCCAAGTGAGTGTGGCATGGTCGGTGATCACTTGGAAGTGTCGTCCCTCTAGGTACACCCTCCATTTTTCAACAGCCCACACCACTGCCAGGCATTCCTTTTCTGCAGTGGAGTAATGTTTTTCAGCCCCTCACAGGAGTCTTGAGGCATAAGCAATGACATGCTCTTGCTCATCTATGTCTTGAGAGAGTACAACACCAAGTCCCTCCTCACTTGCATCCGTCTGAATTTGGAAGGATTTACTGAAGTCTGGGGAGATCAGGACTGGGGCAGTGATCAAGGCTTGCTTGATGTCCTCAAAAGCTCTTGAGCATTCTTCCGTCCATATCCAGGTAGCATTCTTTTCTTCAGGGCATTGAGGGCCTCTCTTTCAGTGAAACATGGAATGAACTGGTGGTACCACCCTGCCATCCCCAAAAACCTCTGCACCTCTTTGACAGATTGAGGTTGGGGAAAATCCTTCACTGCCTCCACCTTGCTGGGTTCTGTACTTATGCCCTCCTTAGAGACCACATGACCAAGAAAAGTGAGGGAGGTTTGCAGGAGGTTGCACTTCTTCAGGTTTAATGTCAGTCCCGCTCGATGGAGACGCTCCAACACTTCTCGGAGATGGTGAAAATGTTGCTGGGCCGAAGAGGAATAGACTACAATATCGTCTATGTAGACAAAACACGTTTTCCCCTTCAGGTCTCTTAGAACGATCTCCATCAGCCGTTGAAATGTTGCTGCAGCATTTTTGAGGCCAAAGGGAAGAACCAAGAATTCATACAACCCTTCGCATGTGACAAACGCAGATTTCTGGATACTGTCCCTCTCCAGGTTGACCTGCCAGTACCCACTCTTAAGGTCAAGGGTGCTGAAAATGGTTGCTCCATGAAGGGACTCCAAAATCTCCAGTACCTGAGGCATCGGACACCCATCAAGGTGGGTTTTGATGTTCAGTCGCCGGTAGTCCACACAGAATCTTGTGCCTCTATCCTTCTTAGGCACAAGGACCACCGGAGCAGCCCACGGGGAAGTGGATGGTCAGATTATGCCTTTTCTTATCATATCTTTTATTTCCCCTTTGATTATCTGTTGTTTCTCCATCAAAACTCTGCAAGGCCTTTGGCGGACAGGGAGTTCCTCAGTGGTGGTGATACGGTGAAGAACTTCTGACGTTCGCCCTAGTTTGGTGGAGCATAGAGATGGCAATTGGTGTAACAGTTTTGCTAGTTGTTGCTTGAGATCATCGGAAACGTCAGCTTTCGCTACTAGACTTTCTACTTGCCGTTGTAACTCGTCATCAGGGGCTTCTTTAATGGGCTCAGCGATGTAGAGGTGCACGCTGGCTATACGTGGTGGTGACATCTTGCTGTCCATGTCCGCCCTGTAGAATCTGGTTGGGAAGCCCCCTGGCAAGCAGTACATGGTGTCTTGAAAATTGATGTTGAGGCCAAATGATCTAAGCCAGCAATAAGTGGAAATGCCAAATCCCCATAACCCATAATGTAAAATGGGTGGTGCTTGCAGTGGGTATGCAACTGACAATCTAATTCTACTAGACCTTTGGCAGCTCTGGCCTGACCATCAGCAAGGAGGAAATTTTTCCCCACACAAGGCCTCCAAACCTCCTTCTTCTCTTTCAGTACTTCCCACAGAGACTCTTGCATCATAGAATATGTGCTGCCAGTGTCCACTACGGCGGAGAACCCTCGACCTTTGATGAAGAGTGGTAGTGTCAGCATCCCAATGGGAGGTGGAGCAGGTTGGAATACACTCACGTGAGCAGGGTCCTGAGCTGAGCCTTTTCGGCTGGTCTTAGAAGCCTGAAGTCTACTCCCTGCAGTGTCCTGCTGGACCTGATTCCAGTAACTCTTTGCAGCAGACAGGTCCCTCTCCACCAGTGTTCCAATTCTCACTAGATCATCCACCGTCTTGACCGTCCCTCTCAGTAGGCTTGCAAGCCTAGGGTTAGGCTTCCTCAGTCTGAGTTCCTCAGAATAGCCTGGAGTAGGTCCCTCTCAGTCATGTCCTCCCTCCATTTTAAGCATAGAGCTCGGTACTGGAAAGCAAAGTCTCTGATACTCTCATGGGGTCCTTGTCTCCGGTCTCTCAACCGATGCTCCGCCTCTGCTTGATAGTTCTTGGACAAGAATGAGCAAAGAAAGATCGATTTGAATTGGGTCCAGGTTTTGACCGCCTTCTATTCTGCCTTCCACCAGTCCTTAGCTGTACCTGATAGAACAGAAGTGAGGGCTGCTAGTATCTCTAGGTCATTCAGGGGTCGGACAGCCAGGAACTCCTCACACTTCTCAATGAAAGCTAAGGGGTCTTGCTCTTCATCAAGACCTCCATATCTTGGGAATTCCAGTTTGATGGGGGGGCTCAATGGTGTAGCAGTCAAACTGTCACCAGTGGAGCTTGGTTGGGCCTGTTGATCTCTTATAGTACGTACCCTGTTGTGAGTTGACAGGAAGGGAGTGGAGGTTACAGGCAGTAGGGTTTAAAACCTCTTCTCCAGTTGTTTGTCTCTTCGGTTAAAACAGTCTAGCACTGTCTTTCCCAGTTCCATTACCTCAAGGTCTATCACTTCCTTGAGTCTCTCATTTTGTCTCTGCAGTAGGTATGTGAGTCGTTCTTCAATTATTCTGTCATTCTGTTCCAGCTCCTCTTTTACAGTCCTCAGTGCCTCTTTAAGTGCCCTGGCATCACCTAAGCAACTTTGTTGCTCTTGCAGCTTAGTTTCTAGGGAGCAAATCCTCTCCTCCATGATCTGAAGTTGGTCTGCTAGGCTGTCCTCTGGCAGTGGAGTTGGAGAGGGCAGTGGCCAGTCAGGTGCTTCTTCTTGGCCAACCGAACTCCTATCATCTTCCTCCTCCTTAGATGCAATGTACAGGTGACTCAAGGTATCAATGATCTCACTGACTGCATCCCGACGTGTGACAAATGGTCCAGCCATGAAATCTAGTGGGGGTGAGGCTCCAACCTCCATCTCAGTTGGATAGTTGTAACACAAGACACAGTTATGAACACAGATAGCAATAACAGCTAGAATCCCGAAGGTCCCTGTTCGGGCGCCACTATGTAACAATTACCCTAAACGATATTGTTAGAATGTTTGCTACAAAAAATATATGAGGGGGATACCACATGGGACTGCATAAATGCTACAGTGTTAAATGAAGACAAGGTAGCTGAAATGAGACCTTTTATCTATTATAGTATTTACTAATTATTATACTCATTAACAACATTAATAATAAGCAAAAAAATTTATATATTCATATAGCATCAACATACAACAACAAAAAAAACCTATACAAAACCAACCAATCAATCAAACAAACCCAAAGAAAAAACCCACAAACAAATAACCCCTCAAACACAGTCCTTTGTCTTTGTCCTTCCTTTTTCCTTTTTATTTTATCCTATAGGAACATGGGCTTAGTGGTAGATCCTTAATGGAAAAGAAGATAATTAGTCCCACCAGTTGTATTGCAGTCCAGAAAGGATGAGCAGCAGGTGGAAGATATAGACTTGAAGGAACTTGGGTACGGCAAAACCTCCAAGCAGTTTCTCAAATCCCAGCCATCCGCACATTAAGAACCTCCTTAATGAGCCTGAAACTCAAACTTTCTCACAAGGAGGTTTTTCCAAGCAGAGAGTACATGTGCCTGTAGGTCAACTCTCTAACTCTTACCTGGCTTCCCCTATTTATACCCCTAGACATGTTAACCTCCCTCCTGCCCCTAGAGGATAGGAGGAGGTATACCATATTTAGTGACCAGGTTGGTTACAACCCGCTTCCAGAACCAGGACCTGATTCACCTGGTGGAGGAGGGAACAGAGTAGAGCCCAGTAGAGTAGAGGAGAGACCCTGCAGTGGAGTAGATTTAAGGTGGTTTCAGTGGGTTAGGGAGGTTCTGATTGGTGTGAACAGTGTAAATGCAAGGAGTGTGTGGTTCTGACCTGTTTTGTTCAGAGCTGTCATGATTGTTCTGTACTTTCTGCAGTAGGAGATGATTTTATCCGCCTCTGATAGGAGCCAGTCGCTCTGATTGTTCAGTTCTCTGGCCCATTTTTCTCCGTACGCGCTGTTGGCCGTGACCCTGTTCTCTGTGCTGTTGTATTTCAGGGACACGTCTTTGTTGTAAATCACTTCTGAAAGAACCTCAATGTTCTCCAGAGAACCGAGGGTCTGGCACTCCACAGAATAAAAGACATAGTGGCCTTGGACTGCACAGAAACAAAGAGGAGTTCATTAGTGTTCGTACACAACCAGCTGAAACACACTGACTCCTAGTGGCCAGGATGTGGTACTAACTCTGTACTAAATCTATTTATAAAAGTCCTTCCCCCTGAGGGGGACCCACTCTCTGGAGCAGAAGTTAGTTCAGAATTAATATACAATAATGAACAAATAATAATAAATAATCCACATATGTTTCTTAACTTCTGTTACAGAGCGGTGCCCTGGCGCCCCCTACAGGACCAACCCCTGTGTTGTAGCAGTTAAAAAATAAGGAAACTCTCTGTTAAAACTGAACAAAGAAAACAGCGACAGGAACTGAACTGAACAGAATGAGATGAAATAATGTTTAGACAGTGACACTCTCTCTCTCTCTCTCTCTCTCTCTCTCACACACACACACACACACACACACACACACACACACACAGTAAAGTGTTTCTTACCTGCTGCTGGTAGAACCGAGAAGAACACACTCAGCTGAAGGACCTTAAACATCATTAAACCTTCAGCTCTGCGCCTGTGTGTGTGTGTGTGAGAGAGAGAGAGAGAGAGGGAGAGAGAGAGCGTGTGTGAAGTAGATTTAAGGTGGTCTGATTGTATGTAAAGAGGTATTAAGGCTGTGCGTCTCTTCACGCTCCACTTCTTTATCTGTTTATAAAAAGAAGAGGGAAATTTCCAGAGAGTTTAAAAAACCTGCTTTCATTCTCTCTTCCCCTTCCCCAGCACACACACACACACACACACACACACACACACACAGGCGCAGAGCTGAAGGTTTAATGATGTTTAAGGTTCTTCAGCTGAGTGTGTTCTTCTCGGTTCTACCAGCAGCAGGTAAGAAACACTTTACTGTGTGTGGGTGTGGGTGTGTGTGTGTGTGTGTGTGTGTGAGAGAGAGAGAGAGAGAGAGAGAGAGAGAGTGACAGATTTCATTACAACTTTCTCATTATCAGCCCTGTGTCCCCCACTGTCCCCTGTCCCCCATCGTCTACTGTCCACTGCTCTGATTCTCTCTGTATTGTTTTGAGTGGAATATTTTGGAGACACTGTGGGAAACTGGTGGAATTTCCTTTTTCACAAAGACAATAGAAGAAAGGCCTTTGGATCTGAAAGTGAAACTAAACTCATTTATTTAATAGACATTTATTTAATAGAAAATCTCAATACCAGGAGGAGGAAGAAGTATTTGCCCACAAAATTCTCTCTCTGTCTCTCTCTCTCTCTCTCTCACACACACACACACACACACACAATGGCATCAGCGTGAATGCGTGACAGAGAGCAGAGGAAACTACAGAAACATTACAAAAGTCCGTCCGGGTTTTGATTCAGTGTCAGTTTGTTTGTGAATGACAGATGGATGAAATGCTAACTTTAATCGTCCACATATTAACAGTCGGTGCTGTTGGGTCTCAGCTGACGGGTGAGTACCGACTTTTTTCAGTCTGCTTTCTCCAAGACGAGACGCGTGTGTTTCTACAGCACCCTCCTTCACTGCAGTCGTTTACAGTGTTTTACAAAAGAGGAGATACAGACGAGAGAGAGATGAAATAAACCAGACGTCATTAAACATGACTCAAAAATAAACACAGGAACATTCCTGAGAATGAGGCCTTCACACTCTTAATTACAGTGTTATTACAAATATTTAAATAGAATTAAAAAAGACATGAAATTAAAGAGAGAAACACCTAAGAGTGAAGTGCGGTGAAATATTATTGAAAATAAAACCTGACGTCAGAAGAGGAGCAGAATCTGAGCTGGATTTATCCCGTGTTTTCTGACTGGGGGGGGTCTTGTTTCTCAGTGTGTGTGTTGGTGGCCTCCAGAGTAATGTGCATTATTGTTCTGGTCCTCAGGATTTCACCGATTGGGTCTGATTCAGGGGTGTGACGAGAGCAGCTATGATTTCTCAGTGGTGTTTGACGGAGAGAAGCTGGGGTATTACGACTACAAGGAGAATAGGACGGTCCCCACGCTGCCAGAGTTTGCGGATCCTGTCATCGTTCCAGATTTCAGTGAGGAAGCTAAAAGAGGACAGAACACGTGTAAACAACTGCTAGACATTGTAAACCAGGGCAGCGAGAACCTTCCGGAGGAAATCAGTAAGATCTGTCAGACACTGGCCTCCAGAGCAGCGCACTACTTTAACCTCTTTTAAATCCAGGCCTTTTTTCGATTTTCCGTCTACAATTACATACTCAAATCTAGAGCTATATGTTCAGGCAGTGAATAAACTACAGGCATTATCTTACAGCTCTAAGATACTATGTGGTGGCAGTCTTGCCCAGGGGACTCTTTATTTTGAAATATGTACATCTGAGCAAGGAATGCAGAAAGGTTTCACACACTCACCCAGTCACTCACACACTCACTCAAACACTCACCCAGTCACTCACACACTCACCCAGTCACTCACACACTCACTCAAACACTCACCCAGTCACTCACACACTCACCCAGTCACTCACACACTCACCCAATCACTCACTCACTCACCCAATCACTCACACACTCACTCAAACACTCACCCAGTCACTCACACACTCACCCAGTCACTCACACACTCACCCAATCACTCACCCAATCACTCACTCACTCACTCAAACACTCACCCAGTCACTCACACACTCACCCAGTCACTCACACACACTCAGCCAGTCACTCACACACTCACCCAATCACTCACCCAGTCACTCACACACTCACTCAAACACTCACCCAGTCACTCACACACTCACCCAGTCACTCACACACTCACTCAAACACTCACCCAGTCACTCACCCAGTCACTCACACACTCACCCAGTCACTCACAGACTCACTTACACACACTCAACAGGTCACTCACACACTCACCCAGTCGCTAACACACTCACCCAGTAACTCGCACACTCACCCAGTCACTCACACACTCACCCAATCACTCACTCACTCACCCAGTCACTCACACACACTCAGCCAGTCACTCACACACTCACCCAGTCGCTCCCACACTCACCCAGTCACTCACACACTCACCCAGTCGCTCCCACACTCACCCAGTCGATCACACACTCACCCAGTCAATCACACACTCACCCAGGCACTCACCCAGTCATTCACTCACTCACCCAGTCGCTCATACACTCACCCAGTCACTCACTCACTAACCCAGTCACTCACATACACTCACCCAGACACTCACTCACTCACCCAGTCACTCACACACTCACCCAGTCAGTAACTCACACACACATATTCACCCAGCCAGTCACACACTCACCCAGTCAATCACACACTCACCCAGTGAATCACACACTCACCCAGTAAGTAACTCACACACACATACTCACCCAGTCACTCACACACTCAACACTCACCCAGTCATTCACACACTCACCCAGTCACTCACCCAGTCACTCACACACTCACCCAGTCACTCACACACTCACACAGTCACTCACACATTCAAGAAGTCACTCACCCAGTCGCACACACACTCACCCAATCACCCACACACTCACCCAGTCATTCACACACACAGCCAGTTACTCACACAGTCACAAACACACTCAACCAGTCACTCACACACACTCACCCAGTCACTCAAACAGTCACTCACACACTTAACAAGTCACTCACACACTCACCCAGTCGCTCACACACTCACCCAGTCACTCACACACTCACCCAGTCACTCAAACACTCACCCATTCACTCACACACTCACTCAGTCACTCACAAACTCACCCAGTAACTCACATACATTCACCCAGTCACTAACACACTCACCCAGTCACTCAAACTCTCACCCAGTCACTCACACACTCACAAAGTCACTCACAAACTCACCCAATCACTCACAGACTCACCCAGTCAGTCCCACACTCACCCAGTCACTCACACACACAGCCAGTTACTCATACACTCACACACACACACTCACCCATTCACTCACACACACTCACCCAGTCACTCACACACACTCATACTGTCACTAACACAAACTCACCCAGTCACTCACACTCACCCAGTCACTCACACACACTCACCCAGTCACTCAAACACTCACCTTGTCACTCACACACTCACCCATTCACTCACACACTCACCCAGTCACTCACACACTCAACCAGTCACTCACACACACTCATACTGTCACTAACACAAACTCACCCAGTCACTCACACTCACCCAGTCACTCACACACACTCACCCAGTCACTCACACACACTCATCCAGTCACTCAAACACTCACCTTGTCACTCACACACTCACCCATTCACTCACACACACTCACCCAGTCACTAACACAAACTCACCCAGTCACTAACACAAACTCACCCAGTCACTCACACACACTCACCCAGTCACTCACACACACTCACCCAGTCACTCAAACACTCACCTTGTCACTCACACACTCACTCAGTCACTCACACACACACAGCCAGTCATTCACACAATCTCACCCAGTCACTCACACACTCACCCAGTCACTCACACACTCAGTCACTCACACACTAACCCAGTCACTCACTCACTCACCCAGTCAGTAACACACACACATACTCACACACTCACCCAGTCAATCACCCACTCACCCAGTCACTCACACAGTCACTCACTCACTCACTCACTCACTCACCCAGTCACTTACACAAACTTACCCAGTCACTCACACACTCATACTGTCACTAACACACTCACCCAATCACTCTCACACACACAGCCAGTCACTCACACAAATTCACCCAGTCACTCACACACTCACCCAGTTACTCACCCACACACAAATACACACACACCCAGTCACTCAAACACTGACCCAGTCACTCACACACTCACCCAGTCACTCACACACTCATCCTGTCACTCACCCAGGCACTCACACACTCACCCAGTCACTCACATTCATCCAGTCACTCACACACTCACCCAGTCACTCACACACTCACTTATTCACTTACACACTCACCCAGTCACAAACACACTCACTCAGTCACTCACACAAACTCACCCAGTCACTCGCACACATACAGCCAGTCACCCACACACTCACCCAGTCACTCACACACTCACTTATTCACTTACACACTCACCCAGTCAACAACACACTCACTCAGTCACTCACACAAACTTACCCAGTCACTCACACACTCACCCAGTTGCTCACACACTCACCCAGTCATTCACTCACTCACCCAGTCGCTCATACACTCGCCCAGTCACTCACATACACTCACCCAGTCACTCACTCACTAACCCAGTCACTCACACACACTCACCCAGTCATTCACACACTCACCCAGTCACTCACCCAGTCACTCACTCACTCACCCAGTCAGTAACTCACACACACATACTCACCCAGTCACTCACACTCTCACCCAGTGAATCACACTCTCACTCACTCACTCACCCAGTCACTCACACACCCACTCACTGACTTACTCACACTCTCACCCAGTCACTCACACACACTCACTCAGTCACTCACACATTCACCCTATCACTCACACACTCACCCAGTCACTCACACACACAGCCAGTTGCTCACACAGTCACACACACACTCAACCAATCACTCACACACACTCACCCAGTCACTCACACACACTCACCCAGTCACTCACACACACACACACACTCACATTCACTCACACACTCAACAAGTCACTCAAACACTCCCCCATTCACTCACACACTCACCAAGTCACTCACACACTCACCCAGAAAGTCACACACACTCACCCAGCCACTCACACACACTGCCAGTTACTCATACACTCACCCATTCACTCACACACACTCACCCAGTGACTCAAATACTCACCTTGTCACTCACACACTCACCCAATCACTCACACACACAGCCAGTCACTCACACAATCTCACCCAGTCACTCACACACTCACACACCCAGTCACTCAAACACTGACCCAGTCACTCACACACTCACCCAGTCACTCACACACTCACACAGTTGCTCACATAATCACCCAGTCACTCACACACTCACCCAGTCAGTAACACACACACACATACTCACCCAGTCAATCACACACTCAGTCACTCACACACTCACCCAGGCACTCACAGACACTCACCCAGTAACTCACTCACTCACTCTTTCACTCACCCAGTCACTCACACACTCACACAGTCACTCACTCACTTACCCAGTCACTTACACACACTTACCCAGGCACTCACACACTCACCCAGTCACTCACACACACTCACCCAGTCACTCACACACTCACTCAGTCGCTCACACACTCACCCATTCACTCACTCACACACTCACCCATTCACTCCCTCACACACTCACCCAGTCAATTACACACTCACTCAGTCACTCACAAACTCACCCTCTCACTGACACACTCACCCAGTCACTCACACACACAGCCAGTCACTCACACAATCTCACCCAGTCAATTACACATTCACCCAGTCACTCACACACTCACCCAATCACTCACACACTCACCCAGTCACTCACACACAGAGCCAGTTACTCACCCAATCACTCACACACTCACCCAGTCACTCACACACACAGTCAGTTACTCATACACTCACACACACACATTCACCCAGTCACTCACACACACTCACCCAGTCACTCACACACTCACCCAGTCACTTACACACACTCATACTGTCACTAACACACTCACCCAATCACTCTTACACACACAGCCAGTCACTCACACAAATTCACCCAGTCACTCACACACTCACCCAGTTACTCACCCACACACACATACACACACACCCAGTCACTCAAACACTGACCCAGTCACTCACACACTCACCCAGTCACTCACACACTCATCCTGTCACTCACCCAGGCACTCACACACTCACCCAGTCACTCACATTCATCCAGTCACCCACACACTCACCCAGTCACTCACACACTCACTTATTCACTTACACACTCACCCAGTCACAAACACACTCACTCAGTCACTCACACAAACTCACCCAGTCACTCGCACACATACAGCCAGTCACTCACAGAAACTCACCCAGTCACTTACACACTCACCCAGTCACAAACACACTCACTCAGTCACTCACACAAACTCACCCAGTCACTCGCACACATACAGCCAGTCACTCACAGAAACTCACCCAGTCACTTACACACTCACTTATTCACTTACACACTCACCCAGTCACAAACACACTCACTCAGTCACTCACACAAACTCACCCAGTCACTCGCACACATACAGCCAGTCACTCACAGAAACTCACCCAGTCACTTACACACTCACCCAGTCACAAACACACTCACTCAGTCACTCACACAAACTCACCCAGTCACTCGCACACATACAGCCAGTCACTCACAGAAACTCACCCAGTCACTTACACACTCACCCAGTCACTTACACACTCACCCACCCAGTCACTCACACATACTCACCCAGTCACTCACGCACTCACCCCTTCACTCACACACACTCATACAGTCACTAACACACACACACACATACACCCAGTCACACACACACACAATCACCTAGTCACTCACACACAATCACCCAGTCACTCACACTGATCCAGTCACTCACACACTCACCCTGTCACTCACACACACTCACTGAGGCACTCACACATAGCCAGTCACTCACACACTCACATTGTCGCTCACACACACACAGCCAGTCACTCACACAAACTCACCCAGTCACTCACATACTCACACAGTCACTCGCACACTCACCCAGTCACTCACAAACCGATGTGTTTACAATGAGACGTTCTGAGGACAGTCCAGAGTCTGATGAGTTTATTATAATAATGTGTTGATTGTTTAAAGTCTGATTGTGTGTAATGACGGTCTCTGTCTGTGAGGCAGAAGCTCCGTTGGTGTCCCTCTACTGGAAGACGGAGGTGAAGCTGAGGGTCAGTAACTCTCTGGTGTGTCGGGCGAGTTCCTTCTTCCCGCCGCCGGTCACTGTTTTCTGGACGAAGAACAATCTGAACGTGACGGAGGGCGTGAGCCTGGGCCCCTACTATCAGAACTCAGACGGGACGCTGAGCGTGTTCTCCACTCTCGGCTTCACTCCGGAACCGGGAGACATCTACAGCTGCACCGTGAAGCACCGCGCCCTGGAGGGCTCACAGACTCGGATATGGGGTGAGTACCGTGGGGAGGCGGGGTCACAGGGATGAACAGAATCAAAATAATCCAGGATTAACCCCCCACATTAAACTCTAATCTAATACACTGTTACCTTTAGAGTACAGAGATATCAGTAATAACCACCAATGTTTTACACGTCCCACACCCTTCATCATCCTGGAGATATTAGAACTCCCAACTTTTCCACTGCAGGGTACCTGCTCCACACAGCTCTACTCGCTTTGTAGAGCGCTCTTCAAGGTTTACACGCCACGGTTTAGTCCCTACTCGACTCGCTCTGAACCACGAGAGAACAGCCACTAAACAAGAACCCGCTTCCAGAACCAGAACCTGATTCACTTGGTGGAGGAGAGTAGGAACCCTGCAGTGGAAATAAACTAATCAAAAACTAAGGGCAACCTCCTTGATGATCTATTTACATCTTTATTTCTCATCTGTCTTTGTGTGTGTGTGTGTGTGTGTGTGTGTGTGTGTGTGTGTGCAGAAGTAGACACGGAGGTGGAGGAGCTGAGTTTGTTTGCCACAGTGCTGTGTGTGGTAGGGGTGTGTCTTGGCATTTTTGGAGCAATTGCTGCAGTCGTCCTCATTGTCAAAGCAAACCAGACACTGAACTCTTAATTTAATGTTATTCTATGAACAACATTTTCTGGGTGTGTCTCAGAAAGTGGGGGTCACTGAAGGGTTTTCTTAGAGTCAATGTTTATTTCTGTTTAATTTCTCTGTATCTCCTCAGGCTCCTCATGTGGGGAATAATTAGATCTTAATTAAGAATCTATTATAGAATCTATTTTAGCGCCACTTTGTGGCCATTTAATGTAATTTCAGAACTCGAACTTTGTTCTTCTTTCTCATGTCAATGGTTGTGTGTTTGACCTTTATATTTTATTACACTGTGTATTCATAGATCTGTGTTTACTGAAGGAATGTGAAGGTCTTGATTTTAAAAGAAGGCAGATACCTACAATGGAAAAAAAAAAAAACCTACAAAAAAAAATCTGTTTCTAGGGTTTAATCAGTAAAAGTGTCAAACAATTAAAGTGAAAATACATTACATACTGTTCCAGGAACTGTATTAATTAAATATTAAACTTGTTTATTTGTTAATTAAACTGTTAATTATTATTAAACATTGAACTGGAAATACATTTCCTCATAGGGTTTTCAAGTTAAAGTCACTAAATTTCACAGGATCGTAGAACCAATAGCCATTAACATTGCATGTGCTTTTAGGAGCGATCCAAATCAAATGGGAATTTTTTCCATAGGAATGCATTTTTAGGAAATTCAAACTGTTCTAACTTTGTCAATTTTCATACTATAACCATGGGATTCCAGATGTTGATACCTGAGTATACTATGTCCCATCATGTTAAATTTTGGACCAATCCGACTTAAGGTTCTTGTACAATTATCCTACGAATTCCCCCATAGAAACGCATTACGGAATGTTCAGATGATGATGTCACAATGGGCCCCTCCCCCACACACCAGGGAGAGAATGCGCACGGCCCCCTTTCTCTCCCTCAGTCCTGCAGTGCTGTCTGTACCTGGAGGAGCTTATGGGCCCCATCCAGCCCTTGGACAGTACAAATCCAGGAAATTTAAGGTGGACGGGGACAGAATAGAAAAGTGAATTTCAGGTGGAATTTATTTTAAGGTGCAAGACTAAGTATAATTGCAATCATTTAACAGTGCTCATTTATTTAATCTGAGGGCTTCTTTAAAGTCAAAGTTTAAATTAAATGGCTGTAATTTTAAGGTGTCTTGTTTTTTAAGGTGGAATATTTATTAAGGTGGTGGTCAAAATATATTGTCTGTTTAATCTGCCAATATTTAAGTACAGTATTGGAATTATTGCTTTACAAATTTAACCTCATAGCTATTTAGTAAAATATAAGCTAATGTAACAATGCTAGCAATATGTGACAAGCCAAATTCAGAGTTCTATCATGAATTTCCCCCCTCTAGTTTTCTTTGTAGTTCTCCTTCTGTCTGCGAGAGTTTCTCTTGTGCGTGGTGTGTCCTTCCTGTGACGTGGCGGTCACTCTGTCCAGTCCGAGGGTTAGTCCTGGACAAACAAACAGAAGAAAACGTAAATAGAAGGAAATGAGTGTGAAACAGAGCTGAGGAGAGGACCAGAGGAAGCCGGACTGTACCTGACCCTCGATGTTATAACTGACCACAGGGTGAGAGCTGACCGGAGTGAATCTCTGACCGATTTGTTTTCGTTTGTAGTAGATGAGTCCGGTGAAGGTCAGGAGACCCCCCAGCAGCGCCCCCACGGCTCCCACCGCCACTTTGTCTCTGTCCGACTCCGACAGGCTCTCTGTCACAGGACACATCAGGAGGACACACGTTACGGTCATGTACACTGACTGGACACGCCCCTGGGGCGTCTCAGACTTTCTCTGCATCTGTCACTGTGGCGGAACAGTGCTTTAATAAATGTGTTATAAAGGTGTCATGAGCTCCCTGTGGATAGCTATAGTAGTTATTCAGTTAATAACAGTTTATATGTTGTAATAAAGCTGTAATGAGCTGACAATGCCGCTCTCCTCAGTGGATGATGTTTATAAGGGTGTGTAGATGGAGTAATAAAGGTGTAATAAGCTCACGGTGGCCCTGTGTCCAGTTGAACAGCGCAGGCCGGGGGAAGCTGGGATGCTCCACTCTGCAGGTGATGCTTTGTCCTGGTTTGAGGGCAATGTCCAGCTGGGAGTGGACCTGGTAAAGCCAGTCTCCATTGGCCATTTCCTGCGTGGACACCACGTCCTGAGTCACTTCCTGTCCATCCTGGAGCCAGGTGAGAGTGATGCCTGATGGGTAAAATCCGTACGCACTGCACATCAACATCGACAGACCCTCGCCTTTCACTGACCTCAGAGACTTCACCTTCACCTCCGGCTGAACTGCAGCAGGACAGAGAGAGCAGGGTTTAATCACACACACACACACACACACACAGACACAGTCTCTACTGGACTCTACAGGACTCTAAAGGACTCTACTGGACTCTACTGGATTCTACAGGACTCTACTGGACTCTACTAGAATCACAAGAGTGATTCTCAAATCCCGTCTCTAAGGGGAACAGTGGTCTTTGGAAACCACAACAACGGCGGTGGTAACGTTAAGCGGTGTTTACTCATGGTGTATCGGCGTGTTGTTGTTGTTTGGGACTGAACACAGCTCCGTCATCAGTTCAGACAGATCAGTAGAGTTTGTTCCTTCCTTGTTGCAGCGTCCAGCTCTCGCTGGATTCTTTCGTCGGCCACTGATCCAAGGAGCGTTTGAACCTCTTCAAAAGAACCACGGCGTCATTTTACGAGCTGCCGTCGTGAGTCGGATAAAAACAAACGTGATCTCTGCTGCAGCTGGAGATTTTACAGATGGAGAGTTGGTGCTGGTCGTCTGCGTTGCGTGGTGTAGAGTGACGACTCTCTGGACGATCAGCGCTCTGCAAGGTTTACACGCCACGGTTTAGTCCCTACTCACGTCAGAGTTGACGCGACTGGTCGAGTGTCTCCTGTCTGCTTCTCGGGTTAGAGTACGCTGGCGTTTTGTTTTGTTTTGTTTTGTTTGATCCCCTGTTCGTGACTTTGTGGATTCCCGGTTGTAATCTTCGCGGTTATTCGACTGTCTTCCCCAACCCTGCGGATTCAGGCTGGCTTGCACCGAGGCTGTCCTGCCCTAGCTCTGTGGATTACCGGCCGGTTAGCTTTGCTGCTGTCCTGCCCAAATCTGCAGTTTTCGACTGCTGTTCCTGTTAGCTTCGCCGCTGTCCTGCTCCAACTTTGCGGATCTCGACTGCTGTTCCAGCTGGCCTCGCCGCTGTCCTGCACCAACTTCGCGGATCCCGGCTGCTGTTCCGGTTAGCTTCGTTACTGCCCTGCCCCAAATCTGTGGTTCCCGCCTACAGTGTCTGTTAGCACTGCAGCTATGCAATTACTTTGCTCCAACCCACTGACAATGCACCTGCTATCTGCTATGACTCTATTGCTGGCTATTCCATTTTTCCTGTCCTTGATTGCCCCCACAGGAACCCAGACCCCCTGTTCAACTCACTGCTTGTTAGTTATACGGCTGATGAACTACGTAAATATAGGTATTCTCACTGCCTTTCCAAACATTCTGCTGTTGCTGCCTGCAGAGCTGGTATACTCAACCGGCGCCGCTATCTTCACCGTGGCTCAAGGCTAAATTTCAACAAATCTGTACACTATACCAATGGTAGTAACATTTGCTCTTTCTGGACTCTGTCTCGCTCACCTTCTCATTCTACAAAACGTTTTTCTAATCTGTCTAATTTACGCCCTCTTACCCCTGTTCCCCCTAGTTCCTCGTTTGCCCTCCTTAATGTCCGCTCACTCACTAACAAATCTCATCTGTTGCAAGAATTAATATTGGACAATTCACTTGATCTCAGTTTTCTAACAGAAACATGGCAACAACCAGGTGATTACTATGCTCTCAACCAAGCAACCCCACCCAACTTTAATTATGTGCAAAAACCACGTTCCTCAGGTCGTGGGGGCGGTCTGGCAGTGATCTTTAAAAACAATCTCAGAATTACTGAACTTTCTCATCACCATCATCTTTTGAGTATCTTGCAGTCAAAACACCTGGCTCTATTACCGTACTCCTCATCTATCGCCCCCCCAAATCTAATTCATCCTTTTTCTCTGATCTGAGCTACTCACTCTCGCTAACTCTTCTTTTTCTTGACTGTTGTTACTAGGTGACTTCAATATACATGTTAACACTCCTGACAACAAGTTTGTGACTGATTTTTTAGCTCTCCTTGACTGCTTTTCCTTCACTCAACATGTAGATTGTCCTACTCATGACAAAGGTCACACACTTGACCTAGTCTGTTCTTCTTCTGTCCTGGTTCACAACCTTCATCCTCTCCTGTTTCCACTCTCTGACCATAAGCTCCTTCTATTCTCTGTCCCTATGAATGTAGCTCACCAATCTGTTAAAAGACTTATCTCTTTCCGTAATATTAAATCTGTTGATCCCTGTTCCTTTGCTCAGTCCATCAATATGAGCTTTCCTGTTCTCACTGCTCCACCCTCTCCTGAGGTACATGCCACGATGCTTAACTCTGCTCTTTCCGCGTCCCTCAATGCATCTGCTCCTGCAAAAACCAAACTGGTCTCTTTCACCACTTCTGCTCCCTGGTTCACCACTGAGCTGCGTGCTATGAAACAAGCCGGACGTCAGCTTGAAAGGCTGTACAAAAAAAACCAAATTAACGGTGCATGCTGATGCTTATCTGCAACACATGCGCAAATACAGAGATTCCTTACACACCACCAAGTCTAGGTATCTCTCAGGTCTTATTAATAGGCCTAATGCTAACCCCCGTAATCTCTTTACAACAATCTCTAAACTTTTCAAAGCCCCTGGCAGCAACATGACACCCTCCTCTGAACTCTGTAACTCCTTCTTACACTTCTTTGAAGATAAAATTTCCAATATTAATAACTCACTTACGATTATCACCAAGAAAGCTCAGCAGAGAATGTTCTTCTTGAGACAGCTCAAGAAATTTGACCTGCAACAGACCCTGATGATCCAGTTCTACACAGCGATCATCGAGTCCATCATCACCTCATCCATAACCACCTAGTTTGGTTCCTCTACCTCACAAGAAAGAGCCAGGCTCCAGCGCATCATCAGATCAGCAGAGAAGATCATTGGATGTAACCTGCCAACGCTTCAGGAGATCTACACCAGCAGGGTGAGGAAACGCGCTCGCAAAATTATGCTTGACCCCTCACATCCTGGACATCACCTCTTCCAGACTCTCCCTTCTGGTAGAAGACTAAGGATCATCAAAACCAGCACAACACGACATGCTAACAGCTTCTTTCCTAGAGCTGTAGCTCTCCTCAACCACAGTGAACACCTCTGAGTCTCCAAACCACTGAACTAAACCGACTGGACATAACTGCACTGAACAGGACACTTTACTCACTTGCACTATGCTATTTTGCACAGCTGTACAGAAGTTCTATTTCTGTACTTCTACAACAATATATAATATAACCTACTTTAGGAATATCTGGAAACATTTATACTCATACTCATATCTGTACAGTATAGATTTTATATTTTATGTTGTCTAATTTATGTCTTAACGCTCTTTTTTTTCTAGTACTTAACTGTATTTTTTTTAGTCTATTTATTGTTTATTGTACCTCTTTTAGAGTTATGTTTGTTAACAGTCTGTGTACGTGTTACATGTTATACATGTGTTGCTGTCACCAAGACAAATTCCTAGTATGTTTAACATACCAGGCGAAATAAAGAGATTCTGATTCTGATTCTGATTCTGATCTCATCTAAATCCACCTTTCCTTCCTCACTGTCTCCACAGCCCTCAGTCTGTTCTATATCCACGCCCTGTTTTTCTGATTTCAGCCCGGTTACTCCTTCTCTTATCAGTGATATCATTACCCATTCTAAAAGTACCACCTGCTCTCTTCATCCCCTCCCTACCTCACTAACGAAAGCCTGCATGACTGCTTTGGTCCCTCATCTAACCTCTATTATTAACCATTCACTGTTTTCTGGCTATGTCCCCTCAGTTTACAAATTAGCTGCAGTTACACCTATCCTTAAAGAACCTGGTCTTGACCCAGCAAATCTAAATCATTTCCGTCCGATTTCAAATCTTCCATTTTTTTCTAAAATCCTTGAGCGTGTCGTAGCCACCCAGCTGACAACATATCTAGAATCCAATAACCTCCTCGACTCAGTCTGGTTTTCGCCCTCACCATAGTACCGAAACTGCCTTGGTCAAAGTTGTCAATGATCTGCTGGTGGCTGCAGATACGGGAGCTCTAAGTATTCTGATCCTCCTTGACTTAAGTTCTGCCTTTGACACAGTAAATCATGCCATCCTCCTCTCAAGACCACGTGAGCTGGGTGTCACTGGTTCTGCCCTTGACTGGTTTAGATCTTACCTATCAAGATCAAGAACAATTTGTCACACTTTCTGGACATAGTTCAATCATTTCATCCATCTCACAAGGGGTCCCACAAGGCTCTGTCCTTGGCCCATTACTGTTTATTGTCTATGTACTTCCCCTCGGCCATATTATCCGTCATTTCAATCTTGATTTTCACTGTTATGCTGATGACACACAGATTTACCTCCGGACCAATTCTTTCAACAACCCACCACTCTCCAAATTGGAACTTTGTCTCTCAAAAATCAGGCACTGGATGACACACAATTCACTGATGCTTAATAGTAATAAAACTGACCTAATCCTCATTGGCTCCAAATCTACCCTCAATAAAACTGGCTCCCTCACACTGTCAGTTGATGATGTCACCCTGTCCCCCTCCACTGTGGTGTCACCCTTGACTCTTCACTCATGTTTCATTCCCATGTTAGTTCCATCATAAAAACCTCATTCTTCCACCTTCGCAACATTGCTAAAATCCGTCCTTCTCTTCCCCAGTCTGCCTCTGAACGCCTCATCCATGCATTCATCTCCAGCCTCTTGACTATTGTAACTCTCTTCTTTCTGGCATTAGCTCCTCACTACTCCATAAACTCCAAATGGTCCAGAACTCTGCTGCCCGTCTCCTCACCCACACCCGGTCCCACCACCACATCACCCCAGTTCTCCACAACCTCCACTGGCTTCCTGTTAAATATCGTATTCAGTTCAAAATCCTCCTTCTCCCCTACAAAGCTCTCAATAACCAAGCTCCCTCTTACTTATCGGACCTTCTTCAACCATACACACCTGAGCGCATTCTCAGATCTTCCGCAGCTGGCTTACTCACCATTCACCGAGCCTTCTCCAGACATGCCCCCCGCCTCTGGAACTCCCTTCCTCCAGAAATTCAACAGTCAACATCTCTATCACTATTTAAATCCAAACTTAAAACTCACCTGTTTGCGGCTGCATTTAATCCCTCTGTTTCTTAATTAGCCCTTGTTTGTTTTTACCCTTGTTCCTGTTTTGTATCATTGTATGTTATGTAGTTTATTTGTTCCTCTTGTTTTGTTTGATTGTGGATGTGATTGTCTTTATGTGTTCATCTGATTGTAACAGAGTCTTTGGGTTACTGAAAAGCGCTTTAAAAATTCCAGTTATTATTATTACTATTATTATTATTATTATTATCATTATTATTATTACTCAACTCGCTCTGAACCACGAGAGAACAGCCACTGACAGAACCAGGACCTGGTGGAGGAGGGAACAGAGTAGAGCCCAGTAGAGTAGAGGAGAGACCCTGCAGTGGAGTAGATTTAAGGTGGTTTCAGTGGGTTAGGGAGGTTCTGATTAGTGTGAACAGTGTAAATGTGAGGAGTGTGTGGTTCTGACCGGTTTTGTCCACAACTGACAGGGATGGTGCGTACTCTCTGCAGTAGGAGATGATTTTATCCGCTTCTGCTCGGAGCCAGTCGCTCTTATTGTTCAGATCTCTGGCCCATTTTTCTCCATACGCGCTGTTGGCCGTCAATCTGTTCTCTGTGCTGTTGTATTTCAGGAACGTGTCTTTGTTATAAATCACTTTTGAAAGAACCTCAATGTTCTCCAGAGAACCGAGGGTCCGGCACTCCACAAAATAAAAGACATAGTGGCCTTCGACTGCACAGAAACAAAGAGAAGTTCATTAGCGTTCGTACTCAACCAGCTGAAACACACTGACCCCTAGTGGCTGGGAACACTCCTCTATAACATTACTGCAGCCATCACAGTGTAACTGCTGCTGGGAGCAGCCAGGTCTGTTCTCCACCACTTCTTCTTGTTATGGCAGACACATTATACTGACCCCTAGTGGCCGGGATGTGACACTGACTCATGGACCCATTCTCAGAAGCAGAAGTTTGCTCAGGAACAACAGAACAGTGTGGTTTCACAGTCATAAATAATCCATTGTAGTGGACTCTGAACGAATCTCAGATGAAGACCTCTTTCAAGTCAGTCAGAGGCCCCAAGTTAAAATTTCTTGTTTACTCAAGGTCACAAAACAGACCCCTTTTTTCAGGCCACTCGTTTGTTTTCTCTAAAGATCAAGAGTGATTTAAGACCTAGAGGAGACATCCCCCCAACATTTTAATCCATTTTCATGAGCACAGAGGTAAGACAGAGCTCCCTCTTCACACCTTAAGATAATCCCATCATCTGATGGAGCCAAAGAGTCTGCAGACTGCCATATTCACCTTCGTTATCTAAGACTTATCAGAACAGCCTCTGTCTTTCTGATCGAGTCAAACCATGGACCTTTGACATTAAAAGTTTCCTTTGTGCAACAGAACAGAATTTACATTTCAACCAAACACTAGGACTTTGAGCAAAGTTTAAAATGGAACACGTGAGAATGTTTTCAAAAAGAACGCTTATTTTAAGAAAAAAACTCCAACATGTAGCAACTGCGCCCTCACGTGGAACAAGCGCGCCCTCAAGCGGGCACCGTGAAGTATAACACCATACGACTTCAAAGAGACCTTTTGTTCTGGTGTGTTGGCTTAAAATTTACTACATATTTTTCTGTTGTATACTGATTAAATGTTTTTAAATCAAGGTTGTGTCGTCTTACAGACTTTCTTGTATTCGTTAGTAATTCAACCTTGATTTGTAAGAACGAATGTGTTGGTTTTTTTGTGTTTACTCCCCACAGAGAAAAATATGAGTTAAATTACTAAACGTGTTTCACTTACAATTTTTATATTTTTAAATAAGATTAACAACAACTCAGTCAGTCATCTAAATCATAAGGCTTTTATTCTGAAGCCACGTGAATTAATAAAAGTCTTTTATCCTGTATTTGTATTAAACCTGGTTTGCTTATATATTTATATATATATAACTCTGTGGAATAATCCACTAGGAAACGATATATCAAGCTAATAAAAAACGTTTTATTTCAATATCTTTTATTTAAGAGAAAAACGGAATCAGAGAATCTATTCATTCTGAACGAATCCCTTTGTCTTGATTCCCGCCACGTCTAAAGGACGGGCTCTAAGCACCTAAGCGCCACCCTGGACCCCTCGGAGCCAATCACCAACAGTTCCGCTGAATCCTCAGGGTCCAATCAGAGTATGGGCTCCTCCCCTGGGACGGGGCCAAAGAACCATTGAAAAGGGGACTGAGCGGGGACTGAATCATGAGTTGGAATCAGAGTCACAATTAAGTTCCAGTTCAGTACGAGTCGGAGAGTCAACTAAAGAAATAACGAATCGACTCCAGGAATCACCTTTAACTGACAGCTCACTCTTTTCAGAGACGCTCGACTCCACAAAGAAAAATCTCACAAAGAGCTGACTCCATTTTAAATACCGAACCTTCTTCAGAAAGAAATATTACTTATGAGTTAAATGTTATTCGTTTCATTTTATTTTCATTTGTTTCTTTATTGTTCAACAAAAGCTACAACTAATCCTTGTAAACTTGATTTGGCCAAACAATTAGACCACGTCTGAGATTAGTTTTCATATTTACACCAAAAAGTGTTCATCATTTCACTACAACATCTACCTATGCGAGAGAAAGACAAAAGCGTGAAGGGCCGGCCGCCATTTCCCTGCGTTTACAAGTCTTTACTGTCCAAATCCACCTTAAATGTATGGACTGGACAAGGCTGGTGTTACGGAATGATTTTCCCTCCCCCCATTAATGTGGTTTAGGAGGCACATCCACTATTCTCGCAGTCAAGCATCGCTCCTCCTCACGTCCATTTACGAGTCCAATTGGTGTTATCCACCAAGTTCTTGAATTCTCTGTTCCACCTTAAGAGCTGAAGCTAGCGCTATAGCTTTTGAAACTTTTGAAGCAATTGTTATTCCACTTTATCCCTTTAAATCACACAGAAACATGGTGTGTGACGTCAATAAACATTTACCTACTTAAGTGAAAGGCAGCCCCTTAAACCACATTAAAATTCAGACGAGACTGGTGATATATTCCATAAATGTCCTTTATGAGGCAGATCTTTGCTTCTTATTAATAATTTTCATATTCAAGCATTTAGTTCCACCTTAAAACCATTTGTGTTATACTTCTTTTCAAACGTCGCTATGCCTCACTTTGTACTGTACTGTAATGTGATTGGACCGAGGGCGGGACACAGACAGGACCTCGGGGGCGGGACTGAGGAGCTCCACACCGGACTGGGCACTTCTCAAAGAGAATATACTGCTTCAGCAACGCTCTGAGAGGCAGCAGTGTTTCAGCTTTAACTGTCTCCTTAATCTATGATCAGACCCTGGACATTTTATTATGAAGTAAATTTCCTACAGATTGCTCCTTTAAAACTGAACCAAGAAAACAGCGACAGGAACTGAACTGAACAGAATGAGATTTTGTTTAGACAGTGACACACTCTCTCTCACACACACACACCACTCACACACACACACACTCACACACACACTGTAAAGTGTTTCTTACCTGCTGCTGGTAGAACCGAGAAGAACACACTCAGCTGAAGAAACTTTAACATCATTAAACCTTCAGCTCTGCACCTGTGTGTGTGTGTGTGTGTGTGAGAGAGAGAGAGAGAGAGAGGGAGAGAGAGAGCGTGTGTGAAGTAGATTTAAGGTGGTCTGATTGTATGTAAAGAGGTATTAAGGCGGTGCGTCTCGTCACGCTCCACTTCTTTATCTGTTTACAAAGAGAAGAGGGAAATTTCCACAGAGTTTTAAAACCTGCTTTCATTCTCTCTTCTCCTCCCCCAGCACACACACACACACACACACACACTC